>NW_027584098.1:0-2186 GCF_028453695.1 Augochlora pura
CGTTCGATGTATCGCGTTAATCGATTCCGACGGTGTATCCGGCCGGCCCGTGTGTCCCCCCTCCTCGCGGCGATCAACCCGTTTCCCACCGATTTCAATAAAACGACGACGGGGCTTTCGAGGCCGCGCCGCGCAGCGCCGGATGTTTTAATCGCTCCGGCGCATCGCAAATTATAATGCTCTTTTTCGGCGATCGTTCCGCCACGTGAAAATTTATCTCCGCTCCGATTTGGCGGCGGCCTTTCAAACTTGCATTCGCGTTCTTGGAGAGCCGCGTGACGAGGTAATCACGTCTGTTGGGGCGTCGCGGCGTCGATCAGTAATAGCGACGAAGTACGACGCTATAGGTGCGGACTGTATAAAATGTTCACTCGGAATTTCACTCGCCTTTCTTATTTAGCCTACTATATTACGCTTTGATCTTAGGTTTTAGTACCATCAAAGTTTATATTTAGAAACTATGTTAAACAATTTATCGTAAACATAAATTCCATACGTCCAAAAGTGCACTCTGTTGCATAAAATACAAATACTACAAGCCGGAGAAGTTATTCCAAATTAACATTGAAAATTGTTTCGAGTGCAAGGGGTTAATACAAGTGTCTATTGCCGCACGTTACCGTTGTCACAACCTTCTCCGTAACAAATTCAGAAACGAGAGATTCGGCAGGCGATGGGTTAATCGACGCGTAATTTACGATCCTTACGTCGACGGGATGCCCGTCGACGGAGAACGGTCTAGGAACCCGACAACACGTTGTCGACCGTAATAAACTATCGGCGAGAGGATAATGACGGCATAAATAGTGGGGGGTAGAGGGGGGAGGGGGAAGGGCGGGGTGGACGGCGGCGAGGTATTTCCTCCCCTCTGTCGAAGGCCGGAGAAAGAACATGGCGTAAAAAAAAGAAAACGGCTCGGAGAAGCTGTCGGCTGGCGGAAGAGAAGGCGGGGAGAGAGAGAGAGAGAGATAGAGAGGAGGGCGAGAGGGATCCCTCATCCTGGAGGGATCGGAGGCAGCGTGAGTGCTCGAAAGGTCGCTAAAAGCTACTGGCGAGGATAAAGACGCCTGCGGGGATCCTTTTGCCGGCGGTTTCACCTTGTTTCCCCGTCGTCCGCGTGTCCTCTCTCTCTCTCTCTCTCTCTCTCTATCTCGCCACCCCTGGCTTATGTAAAACCGTGCTTTTTTCCAGTCAAAATATTGACGATCGAGGCGCGTCGGCCTGGAAAAGGACGGCCGTCGTCGCGACGCGCCGCGCGTCGGGGTAGCAAGAATTAGGGGATGAAAATGGTATATTCTGTACTCTGGCTATCGAAAGATTAATCTTTCCTATGCAGAAACTGTGGATATGAACATATCTAATTAGTAATATTTTTATATTACTATAATATAGTTACAGCTTATATTACTATAATATACTATAATATAGTATAATATAGTATATTAATATAATATAGTTATTTTATATACAGGGTGTTCCAAAAATGTCTCGGAATCGGGAAACGGGGGGAGGTACCTGCGATCGTTTGAAGTAACTTTTTCCTTAGCGAAAATGCAATGCTTCGTTCGCGTGCTATTAACGAATAAAGTTGGCTGCGCGCGCACGCTTCGACCTGCTTGAACGCGTGCGAGGAACGATGGCCAATAAATTCACTTCTTCGCGAAGCGCGTCAAAACATAAAACGCGATTACAGCTTCGTCTGATGCATTCCAACATGTCTGATCAATTTCTGTTTCTGTTCGCAGGTAAGGGAACAAACTCGCGACAGACGAGGACATCTCGTGGCATCGATACGAGCCGCGGCGATTAGGTAAGAACTCAGAGGGGGGGTCCTCGATGCTCGCAAGCCTCCGGCTTAATGATCATTAAAGTGGCGGCTGTCGCGAGCGAAACGTTCGGTAGGAGCGCGAGTGCACGCGGGCACCGCGCGCTGCTCCAGCTGGCCGCCATCTGCGCCGTAATTAGTAGGTAAACGTCCCTATAAATTTCCCCGGCTACGAGCCGTCCGCCCGGCTAATAACAAAAAAGCGTGGCCGCCGCGGAAAAACCGGAAGGGGGAAAACAAGTCGGGCAAAATTTCAGGGATCGTTAAGCGTTGGACGATCGCGGGGCGGTTTGTTTTTAGCGGGGGGTCGCCGGGGGGGACGTTCAAGGAGGCCGGTTCAAGCGAGAGAGAGAGAGAGAGA
>NW_027584099.1:0-2186 GCF_028453695.1 Augochlora pura
GTTGTTGTCATTGTAAGTATGCAGTTGTGTTTCGAAATTCACTCCTCGAAAATATTTTAACTAAATTTTTCTGATTCAAGAGGGACTTCCATTGATTACTGCTGACCATTGGTCCACCTGTGGTCACTAACGGCCATCGTAGTAGTCAGTTCTGATAATTTAAGTGGACATCAATGATTTAATTGGTTATCAGTGGACACTTAAATAATTGTCAGTGGTCATTCAAGTGTTTCTCAGTGGTCGTCTTAGTGGTCAATTCTGGTCATTTTTCCAATATGCTGCCTCATATCTGCACTTCTTGATGTTGCTTTTTTCTTCTGCTGTCTTTCTTTGCCGTTGCTGCTGCTTCCCGAGTTAAGTTCACAAAAAAATGTGAGTCGTACACTCGTCTTTTATTATACTATAACGTAAGTTTTGAGTCTCCACTCCAGCAACCTCCACGTGGTGAGACTCGGTCAATCCATGTAATTGCCGATTTTGAATCAGCTGTAAATTCGTTTACAACTAATTCTAAATCTGTAATTACATGGAGCTAATGGCTGTGATTTGGTGATGGGTAGTTTTAAGTATTAAGTAGAATTTGATTTTCTTGTGTTACTTCTTCAAGTAGAAGATTTCGGGATGGACTTGAATTATGTTTGCTGTGGTTCGACGTCGCAAAATTGGGATCCGTACCAGACGGACATTTCGCTAGCCGGAAGATTTCGTGGAAGTGTTTGCTGCTGCTGTTTTTTGCAACTACGCGGATGGAAGTGGTGAACGGCTCATGTGTGACGGAAGCAGGGATCGAGGGTATCGTTGCGGGCTTCTTCGTCGGCATGTCTTCCTGTTCCGGAATTCTAAAGCAACTGTCTTCTGTCATCAAGTAGTGAGTGAATATTTCAAGAAATTATTACGTAGAAATTGTAGTATTTTTTAACGAGTACAGTGACCAAAGGGTTGCCCGGCATTCCTTTGAGTGGTAATGTGTTTGTTAGTTAGGTAGGGTCTTTCTGCACGTCGCGATTTCTTTCAATATTTGCAGTTATTGCTTATTTTATTTCGAAAATGTCAAAAGATCGGTCTTTTGGATCATGCGTTCAATATGACACGAATGTTGCAAAAATTATATCGGCACATTTACTGTACCAATATAACGAACAACTTTCATCCGATTAATCGTATTAAAGATCGCGTGCTGAAAGACGGCCCCCTTTATATAAAATATATTTTTTCAAATTCAAAATAGGGTCTCACTTTTTCTTGTTTTCATATTTTTATTAAACTTATTCGTACGAATCTTTTGCATTATTATTATCAATTCATTAAACGTATTTGAAGATACTTTGAAATTATTTTTATCAAATCATTTAACGTATTTGAACATTGAAATTATTCCTATGAAATTATTATTATTAATCGTACTTGCTTTTTAATGAATTTCAAGTATCCCTCCCCGGAAACTAATGACACTTTTTAGATAGGATTTTCAGAGATTTGAGGTTCCATGCTCGTTGCTCCAATCCTTTCGAGTGCCCAAGGTTACTCGAAAGGGTGCGAGCAACGGCGCATGGAACGGTATTTAAAAAATTGCGATTGACAATGGTTAGCGTATCGTGCACGACGTAATTTCCACTTGTGTGTGTGTGTGATTAGGTAGTGGATTTTGCGTCGGTTTTTTAAAATTGTAATTAAGTTGAATTAAACATATTCCATTCGCGATCCATGTCATGCAACGTGGATCCGTATGGAATATGTATAGAATGTTCATTCGCTATTCTTATTTCGAGAATTGTATACTCTACTTAAGAGATGCTTATTGTAAAACGACTGTCATTAATAGTCGATTAGAGTCGCGAGAAAATAAATTTTAATTATTATAAAATCGCAATGATCGCTACCATTGTCAGTCGATTTCAGTAACTAACATGTACCTTAGTTGTGAATGAATGTGATCATGTTGGGGTGTCAGAGGCGTCCCGGGACGTTCTCCGCAGGTTAGCTCCTCAGCGTATGTGTGCCAATCGTGAAGCGAATGTGTTGGTGCGATTGCTTTGCTATTTTTTAAATATAGAGTTAGGTAGGCTAGGTAACTTGCCTTAACGTGTGTGTGAATTGTTAGGTAGGGCCGGGACTGACCGTCGTTCTCTTTTCGGGTAGGCCGCGATTCGCCCGACGGTCAGTCACCGGTAGGGCTCAAAGGGTTC
>NW_027584100.1:0-2185 GCF_028453695.1 Augochlora pura
ATTATGTGGGGATTTTAGTGTCTAATTGTCGGCGACGAACGCGTTAATAGGACCAGACAATTTTTGTTTCTTTCATCGTCTTTCCGTGCTACTTCCATTCACAAATTCTGATAACAGAAGAATCTATTTTCATTTGGATATAGAAGAAATCGATGATATTTATATTTAGTTGATCTTGTGCATGGAATCTGTGTCACGAGTCCGACTGGCTATTACAGCGCAAGGAGTTAACACTTTATCGACCGACCGTCGATTAATCGACGTTTTGTTCTCAGCGCATACCGACCGGCCGTCGATTATTCGACTTTTGATCCACAGCACTTACCGACCGGTTGTCGATTAATCGACTTTCGATCTTTGTTAGATTCGGTTAGGTTAGACTGACAAGTAGCAAGCAGCAAGCATTTTTTTTTTATTAAAGTAAAAGATTCTATTAAATTTGGTTACCCTACAATAACACGAAGCGTAAAATTTTACCAGAGCTTAAGAAAAGCGCACATATTCCCGCGCGTCGATCTAGGCCGAAACCGAGCCGGTGTCTCGGACGATCTGCGGCTGAATGGGCGGTGAAAAGGGCATAGTATGTTCGAACCGCTACCGGTCGGTAAAGTGTTAATAAGAAGAGTCTATAGAAGCGTACAGGGTCGGGAAACAACGTTCTCCCCGATTACAAAGAGAAGCTAATGGAAGATCGTTTTCTGGCGCATCCATCGGATAAATCCAACGGGTCTTAGCCGCCCACGCGCAGAGGGAATTTGTCTAGAGCGGAATCCGTCGGCTAATTGTCACTGGGAAACCGGCCGAGGCTGGTTCCTCCGATGTTTAATTCAGCCTCGCGGTAGAAGAGGCGCGCGGGGGGCGGTCGGACGCATGAATTCGTACTTGACCCGGTTCTCCATGCTGGTTTTTTCAAGAAGCCGAGCCAAGGAACGTTGTTAGCCTGCCGCCGCCGCCGCCGCGCGGTCCGCTCGGGTCTCTGGATAGGAATTCACGGAAGACCGCGTTCGGTTGATCCTAATTGAACCGTTGACTTTTTCCACGTCGACCCGTTGCACGTGGCAGCGACGGGGAACGCGTCGCGACGCCCAGGTGTTGACGCGCCTGCCTCCGCTCTCCAATCGGTCGACTCCCCGATATATCGATTCCACCGTCCCCGCGACCGGCCCGTGCATACCCCGTCCGACCAACGGTGTGCCTTATCTACTGGCGGGCTCCGTGTCCGACCGGATACCGCAGACGTGCCTTATCTCCTAGCCTAATTTTCGAAACCGCTGCCCCTCGAACCTCTCAATTAAACGGCGATTCAGTGCCCCGAACGCGACCTGATATTTAAAAAAAAAATGATAGATTTGATATTTGATTACCGGACGTCGGTTGTCGGGTATTTACCCTTTGTACTCGAGTGACGACTCTGCGCGGCATTAACACGTTGAATGCCACGGGGGTCACCGGTGACCGGCACTGAACTTGGCAGCGACGCCATGGGGGTCACCGGTGACCGGCGCGCTCAGATTGATGAAAATATATATAATTTAAACAAATGATAATACTTATAATTTCTTTTATTATTATCATCGTTGATGTAGTGGTGTGAGGAAATGAATGCCTTATAAAACATCTGAAAATAGTTTTATTTATACACGAAATATAGTTTTATTATGTGACATTCTATGTATCGCATAATAGAAAATTCATCGTGGCGCCACGGACAATTCCTGTAAAATGGGCGTGGCATTCAACGTGTTAAAATTGTTGCAACACGTTCCAAAATTATTTTTATAGATATCGCAAAGGTTTAGATTTTTAAAAAATTGTTGAAAATGTAACTCTTATAGGAATCACGTGACTCAATTTCATATGCTTGGAATGAATTTTGTTGTATGAAATGGAAATACTAGAAGCCTGGAAAAATTACTTTAGATTTGCAGTTGAAATGGCTTCGAGTACGAAGGGTTAACCTGATAATGTTGTTGAATTATAAAAAACGTTTACAGCTGAATGACCGGTCGGTAAAGTGATAAGACAGTCCGAAGATCGTTAACCTCTTGTCATAGTTTAACGAGTCAGACTCGTGATCGAGATTTATAACAATAAGTACGTTAGGTATGAATGTTCATTTATCTCCTTTAAGTAGTAAACAAATTTTATTCTCTCGTCACTAATCTTTAAACATTCGAGTAAATGC
>NW_027584101.1:0-2185 GCF_028453695.1 Augochlora pura
CCCCTAGCAGGTTACCCACTAAAACCTCCGCGGCGACCGTTTGGACGCTGTGCCACCAGCTGGCGATTTCTATGGGGGAGCCGCGGGAACTATAATACTCCATCCGCGGCTCCTCCTCGCCATGGCCGGCCATCTACGCATTCATGGTGGATGTAGACGGCCGGCCCCGTCGCGGGGAAGCAGTGAGCGTATCACCTCTAGACTGAGGCAGTCCGCCCACTGCTTCCCCATACTTTCCATCTCGATGCGAAGAGGCCGCGCCAATTCTTCGCAGCGGACGCTGTAAAGGGTGCCCAGGGCCCCCGCCCAGTGCACCAGCGGCCGCCCGAGGGCAGATACCTTCTTTATCTCCCCCCGGCTCCCGTCATGGAGGGGGGTACACCCCCCTCCTCCCGTTATGGCGGGCGGTATTCTCCCGACCCCTTTCGGCGGCCTCCTTCATCTCCAACACTTCCTCGCAGAAGGAGGCCGCCGATTTCCATCCCCACTCGCTACCCAGCATCGCCCCAACTAATGCTGGGAGCGAGAAATCCGCGCCCACGTCCTCGACTAGGACTCTGCGCAGCGCTGCAAAGGCGGGGCACACCTCCAGCGTATGCTGCGCCGAGTCTACGTCCCCTCCACAGTGGTAGCAGACCGTCGTCGGTTCCCGCCCGATGCGGCACAGGTACTCACTGAAGCATCCGTGCCCGGTGAGCCTGCCGTGCCGCCTATCCCGCCACTCTTTAAAGTGCGGCAGGAGGGCCCCGGGGACCCGCTCGTAGGAGTGGGTGGTCAACTCAATCCTCCACTTCTCCCAGGCGAGTCCCCGGGCCCGCAGTTCAAAGCCCCAGACCACGTCGGGCTCCGGCGGGGCCCCCCGATCCCGGCGGGCGGCGCACTTGTGTCTATACACATACGCGCGCACGCCCGCCTCCAACTCCCAGGGCAGTTCTCCCGCCAGAGCCAGCGCCGCCACTGTTGACGCGGTGCGGTACCCTCTAATGAGGCGGATCGCGATCCGCCTCTGCAGCCGGCGCAGCAGCTGTACGCTGCGCCGGCTTCCTATCGCGGCTGGCGCCCAATTAGGGGCGCCATATAGGGCTATCAACCGCACCACGCCAATGTATAGGCGACGCACGAGGTCTCCCGGTCCCCCGAGGTTGGGCAGCAAGCGGCCTAACCAGGCCGCCGCCCTCTCCACTCGGGGGGCGAGGCGGTCCAAGTGTGCTCCCAAGCTCCAGTGGCTGTCGAGGATGATACCAAGATACTTCATCTCGGATCTCACCTCGACACTGGCTTCACCCACCCGGATCCACGACCTAGCCGGAGGCCGGGACCGAGGCCGCTTAAACCACACGGCCTCGGTCTTCTCCGGGGCTATCCGAAGCCTCAGGTCGCGGATCCTCTCGACGACGACTGCCACCGCCTGTTCTGCCCGACGGATGGTCCTCTCAAAGGTAGGCCCGACGGCGACCACCAAAGTATCATCTGCATAGCAGACTAAGGTGACGCCGTCGGGCAGGGAGGCCTCTAAGACCGAGTTGGAGCAGGTTCATCTGCCCCCTTTTTCGCCGCCGCGGGGGCCGCTGCCTTGGCCCCCGCTTTTGTCTTCCGCTTCTTCTTAGCTCCTCCCGACCCTTTCTGGGCGCTGTGGTCTCGCCGCGCGCTAGCGGGGCACGCCCGGTTGCCGAGGCGGTGTCCGGCCGGCCTGCCCGCATCTGAGCAGTGCGGGCATTTTGGCGCGGCCGGGCACTCCCTGGCCTTATGGCCGAGGTCGCCGCAACCGTAGCAGCGACCCGACCTGTCCTCGGCTGCAGTGCACCGCTGACGCGTGTGCCCCATTTCGAGACAGCGGTAGCACTGCAACGGCCGGGCGCTCAGGGCCTCCACCGTCGCTCGGGTTCACCCCACGGTAATCGCCCCTGCGACCGCGATTTTCTTCGCGGCCGCCACCGGGCAGCGGACCCGGATGGTGCCGGTCTGAACCTCCCGCCCGGCGCACCCGCCCTCCCTGGTAACGGCTGAGGCCATCTCCTCGGGGGTGACGGAGTCGATTAAACCCCGTACCCGTAGCTCGGCCCTTTTAACCGGCCGAGCTATTTTCACCCCCATCCCCGCCGGCGCCTCTGCCACCTTGGTGGCGAGGGCATCTGTCTTTGCGGCCCCATCTGCGCCGGGGACCTCAAAAGCGAGGCCCCCGATG
>NW_027584102.1:0-2185 GCF_028453695.1 Augochlora pura
GATTGAGTCGGGATAATTATAATTAAATATATATATAATTAAAATAAATAATTATAAATTATCCCGACTCAATCGATTTACGTGCTCGAAACGCGACAAAACGGGGCCCGCGCGGGACTTTTTGCGCGCGGCCAGGCGCGACGAGCCGCGCCGAGTCGGAGTGGGGGACCTCGCGCCGAGGGCGGCTTGCCTAGCGACCCCCAAGTCCGCGCCTCTCTAGCTCGTCGTTTACGAACACCGTGAATTAGGATTTAGGGGGTAAAAAAAAAAAAATTAAAAAAAATAGGAAATCACAGAGAAAAAGGAGTTCCATTTGTGAGTGCTGAAAGTTTATTGAAACAATATCGCGTCAACTTCGGGGAAGATTGTGTGCTCTCAAACCGTACGAAATATTTTGCACGCTGCTGAAATATATGGCGGAGCAGCGAGGATAAAACCATATATTAATAATATAAATTGAGAAAAACGCAACTGCTGTGGCAATAATTACATTGATCCCTTGGGATGATCGTAATAATGAGAATAACAAGAATGAACAACAACAATCGAATAGACAATTAAAGCATACGGGATTAACAGTAATTTAAACAACACGAGCGTACCGATTTGCACGTTGAATTCGATGATTATTATCTTCTTCCATATAGTAATACATGCCAAGTTTTGTGTGGTGTGTACGTGTGTGTGTGTGTGTGTACAGGATGTAAAATTTACAAAATGCCTCGAAATTATGCCACGTGAACCGCGTTCAGTGATATTCCTTGTACTGTGCATAAAGAAACAAGACCTCGTTAATTACTAACAATTCGAGTTTAAAGCGTCATTATAAAACTGAAACCAATTCTGAAATTAAAAATGAAATTTAAAAATGAAAACGATTTGAAACTAATCCGCTGAACAGTAAACAAATTTATAATTGCAATTAAATTGTTTATCGTTCGTTTGTTCCACCTACTGTGTAGTTCACTTGAAATGCAAAACAAGTATCGAATGGATAAGTGTTGCTAAAAAAAAAAAAAACCAGAGCCAGCATCATCATTTGGGATCGTTAGTCAGTTGATCGCAGTGCACAATTCACACAGTACATATAATTTTCTCGACTACGCGTTCGTTGTAAGCCCGGGGGAATATTTATTGAAATAAATCATGAGTATCGTCTCGTCTTAAAGCTGCGGCATAAGTGGCGCCATATCGCGTCTCTGACGTATGTTTCATTCATATTGTTTATTATGGCTGTATGAAGCTTGTCAGCTTCGTACAGGTTAGTAATGGTCTGTGTTGCTGCCGCGTACACAACTATTGCAAGTGTACATTGCAAAAGTCATGTCCTTGTTTCCTGCTTATTCGATTGGGACGAGCGAATCTTTGGCATCGAGTGAACCGAAAAATCTATTACAAGGTTAGTATAACGCATTGCATCGTATTGTAAAACGGTGAATTTTTTATCCAATTTCCAATCTTGCTAATGACAAGTGTTCTCTTGAATTAATTAGTTACGCACACGTTATGAACGTGATTTTCATATAATGTATCTGTTTTGTAATTGTAGGCAATGTATCAAGCAGTTGGTTACAAAATGGTAGTTGTTTAGATCAGATTTCGAGTCACAATTTTCTATATCTCTCTTCCGAATCTTCGAATGAAGATGGAACACAAGTATCTTCCTCTGATAAAAAGAAACAGGTACTCCACAATGTTATATCGTCGAGTAACGAGAGGTCTGTGTACAAAGGAAGAAAAAGCCAGAAACATATTAAAACAAAAGAGAAAGAAAGAAAAAAGAAAGTATGGAACGGCGGAGAAGACGCGTTACAAGCAGGAAGTGGAGAATATATATTTTCAAGATAAACATAGAATAACATACATCTTATAGATAAACGTAAGAAAAGAAGTAATATTAAAAAGGAATCCGCGTGTAACTCGCTTAACCAAATAGAATGTCCTCTTTTGTCCAATGGTATCTTTGAAGAATTACAAAGAATTAAAACTAAAGAATATAATGAAAAGTTAACTGGCGATCCAAGCAATGTTAAACTATGGATTGAATACGTCAAATTTCAGGTATGGTTTTTGGTCTCAGAATTCTCAATGTCTTTTTACATGAATATGGTATTTTATGCAAACAGGACACTTTAGAGTACTTTCAAAAATATCAAACGACAAAGGATGTTCGTAGAGCAGCAAC
>NW_027584103.1:0-2184 GCF_028453695.1 Augochlora pura
CCTTGTTGTACGTTTACTGTCTCTCATCGCGCAACGATGTCTCGTCCGGATTCATGGATCCACGACGCTCCGCTCTGCCCACGATCACGATCTAGAATGGTCGGCTAGAATTTTAGAACAGCCTTTCTTTCATAGAATCCGCGGATGCGAGTGAGATAGTTGGTAGCAAGTAGATCCGTGTCCGTTGTTCCTTGGACGGTGTTTATTGGTACCAGAGCATTATTATTATTATTAATAACCCGATTCCGGCGTTATCTCGACAAGAGCACCCCGCTTCGCATCTCCGAGCATCAGAGACAATACAATTTTTAAAAAAGATTGCGAATTCGTCGCTCATTTGTATTTGAAGATCGGTAACCCTTTACCCTGACGTTGTAACTCTGAGATGTTACTAAAAATTCTATAGAAATTAAAGTTCGCTCTATTGAATTTATTTATCTCGAAGAATCCACGACAGCCGACCCAATGACAATGTTTAAAATAGAAATGTATCGAGACGATTATTTTGGATTAAAGCTCCGAAGTGAAAGATAGTAAATCACAATTTGCGCGTTCGTTAAAAATAAAGAGTCGCCCCAGAATTCGACGCTGGCTCCACGCGTTTGTTGCGTTTCCGCGGATTCGAACCACGGTCCGAATCATCCCCTATTGTTCTACCGAGCGAGCCGCGGCTGAACCACCCTTGGAACTTGGACGAAGGGTCCATCTAGCCATTGCGACCGGCAATCGAGTACACCCTTGCGTTCTCCGACTCCGTCGATACACCTGGCATCACGGCGAAGCTGCTGCTGTCTGTTCGAAGCGACGAGTTTCCCCACGGATCGTGGCGGACAGGTAAGTGAAAACAATTTTGAAATGATTCCGATCGATGCACGCGCGAAACACGCAGGATCGAGGGTCCACCACCCCCTACAGTCAATAACACCGTAGGGTGCATTCTCTTTGAAGCCTCGATTTCTCTCGGCCACCCCCGCGCCGCCGCCTGCCTTTTCCCTGCTTCGCCCCTCTCTTTCTCTCTCTTTCTCTCTCTCTCTCTATCGGTATATCGTTGCAATTATGCGGATATAGGAAGCGCGTGCGAATCGATCGATGCTCGCGTGTCGGGGAAAATGGAAAACTCGCGAAGGAGGGAAACGGGAAACCGCGTCGACGAAATTCGAACGGGCACCGCGGACCGCGGATCGTTAGCACCTGTGCGATTCAACCGTGCGTGGGCTTTCTTCTTTGAAACCTCGCGAGGCGGTGACCGTGTCAACTTTGACCCGGGCCGTTTAAATCGCGTTCACTTGGTTACTCAGTTAACGGCGAATTAAATCAAGCGAATTGCCCTGTCGCCTTAGGAACTAACGAAAGGGCTGACAAGTCCGTCAGAAAGATCTTGGAAAATACGTTTGAGAAAATTTTGACAAAACTACGGAATAACGCTCGGAATTGTTATAAATATCGTGAACGATACGGTTGTGAGAATGGTCCGCTGTCCGTGGGTTAAAACAACGCGTGTCGCCGGAAGCGATCGGTCAGTTTTCTCGAAGCGGTTCGGTTCGCTGCCTCGCGATTATAGTTCCTTCGAGTCCGGTTTTTACTTCTAAGCTGTGATAATTACCATAAAACAGCGAGAACGTTAGTGAATTTTGTACACGTTAATACAAGAGTGATGCACTGTATATATTCTTATAGAAAAACCTTCTACACGTTCATGATTTTAACCCTCTTAGTGTCGCGAGCGAAAAAGCCAAATTTCACGGTGTTACTAGGAAAAGCAATATACTATAGCAGCAACTATATACTAGTCTATATACTAGCAACATACTACGAAAAGCAATATTTACATAATTCAAACAGCAGTGTATTAAGGACGAAATTGAGAATGAAACGGTGACGCCAATTTTTCTATGTTCATTGGAAATTACATAAATAATAAAGATATAAGTATAAGGCATTTTTCGCCAGGGCAGCGCGGGCCGATATATCGGCCCTCCGGCACTAAAAGGGTTAAGAGATATTAGACATTCGGGGGGTGACTAATAATTTCACCGCATTTAATTTCTCCGTATATTTAGATTAGTAGGTGTTTAGAGAATTATTGGATAGGTGTAAGAGGTCTGCGTTTGCCGTGGCACAGCCGGGAAGTTAGAAAAGGGACAGCTGGGTCGCTCGTATGCCGGCTTTAACGTGCGATCTTCT
>NW_027584104.1:0-2184 GCF_028453695.1 Augochlora pura
CGAATGAAGAATTGAACTTCTCCACGTCTCTCGTAGTTTATGCAGATATATTACTCATTACTAAGCATTATTCAGTATTCCTATATTCAGATAAATATAATGCAAATTAAGTGTTATTAATTAAATATCAAGTGTCTGTCTAAATGTGGAATCAAATCGGATTTGACTGCTCCAAACGTGTCGTAAAATGTAATAAAACAAAATAAGCATTTCAAAAAATTCTAAAATTAACGATTTTGTTAACTTTTTGATTTTTTTCTTGTTTCTTTTTATATCCGTTTAAATCTGATTCTTAGAACGCATCTGCATAAGAAATTATATTTCGAAATTATATTTAGTAAATAACATTTTTGTTGCAATCTGCCCTGGTATCTTCTGTTAAAAAATATGCGACGGACGTCACGGCGACGATGAAATTTGGCGGAATTATTGCCGCGTTGCGTACGATTGATAAACCCTTTTTTTTTTATTAGCGAACGCGTTAAATACGAAGAGTGCGGAGGCTCATTGTATCGCGTCGGCCACTCAAAACCAATCGAATATCGATGATTAAATTCTGTTCGGCGCGGCCCCGACGTTTACAAGAGAGAATCGAAATAATTATTTATTACGTGCGCGATGTACATTGTTGCAATTATCGCATAGAATTTATAACGCCCCCGTCACCGAATTCAACGAAAGTCGATAATTGGAAGATTTCACCTCCCATGTGGATACAGTGGAATATGTAAACTTCCAACGAATTTGTTTCCAGCATGGTTTAAAAAAAATCACCGACAAAGTTGCAACCAACCAACGATTTTAGCAGCGTTTCAACGAAACGAGTCGTCCCTTCGGTTTTAAACGACATCGTTCGAGCGAAGAATGTTACTCGTTCGGGTTTTAATATCTAACTGTTCGCGACGAACAACGTTATCGTTACTTCGCTAATTATATCAAAGGCCCGTTGTAACGTTTTCCGGCTAATGAAATTCCTCGCTAATTACGTAAAACTGTTTAAAAGCTTGCCGCTTTTTGCGCTGTTCTGGCAGGCGCATTGTTTGCGAACTGCTCCCCTCGGCTCCGACTCGATGAAAATTTTTGACAAACGTTGCCGTGCCGTTCTAACAGGCCTTTGTCATGAAACAGCACACGGTCGCGGCGAATTCTAGCAACCACGAGACGCTGAAAATTCTAGACCGGACGATTAATGTAAAAACTTCGAGATTTGCAGGCACGCTCGTAAAAACAAAAGAATTATCGTTAACGTCCGTAGCGATTAAATTTGACGAATTGCATTGGCGTAGTGAATTTTTTTTCTTAACGGTATACAGTAAATTCTCCCAAATTATTTCTCAACTTTGAAATACAAATGGACAACTTGGGAAGAGGGGATAGGACTATTCAAGCCTTTCTGCTAGGTTTTATAGTTGTCGATTATTAACCCTTTAAGTACGGGTCACATCAATAAGCGTTTTAGCGTAACTCTCGCGACAGCCGGGTCACATCAATAAGCGTTTATAACGTTTTACAGTGTTTGTATTATTGACATTCATTTAAATATAAACATGTTTTCTTTCTATTCGGAGCAAAATGTTTTGCGTCTGGCGTGTGCGATATCGGGATATATACCCGTACCGAAAGGGTTAACAACTGCAAACATGAGCCGAGAGGCTCCAATAATCGCATCTCCTCTCCTCAAGCTATCTATATTTGGATTTCCAAGCTAAGATATAATTTGGGAGAATTTACTGTATTCGGTGTACCTTGGGTCTATGTTCTTTAAAATGATATGCCTTAAAGAATCAAGTATTAATAAGGAGAAAAATTCTGTCAGCTTCCGCAAATCGGCGCACAATGAGATTCCACGCGGTGCTCGCCATTGTTCCCGGGCGTATTGCAAACAGATTATATTTACGAGCGGGAATAACGAGCCGAGGTGGAGAAAGTCGGCGTGCCTCGAAAGCCGTCAGAAGTTCTCCGCGGCCAATTGTTCTGTTCGCGGATCGAGTAAGTTACACTTTCGCAGGCATTGAGTCGCGTTCAATTTGTCGGCTGCGCGCAATTTAAACCGGCGCGGCGACTGCGAAAGACAAATGAAAGCGGGTCAGCCTGGTGGACTGCTCGTTGAAAGTTTCCTCATCGATGCTTCTTCTTCTTCTTCTTCTTTCTCTGCGCGACGGAAAAGAGAACAACGTGGTACCG
>NW_027584105.1:0-7301 GCF_028453695.1 Augochlora pura
GGGGGATTTTGCGAATGCGAAGACGCGTTACGTGGATTTAGAAAATTTATTTTTATTTTTATGTCGAAGCCTAGGTTTTATTTTAATCTTAGTTTTAATATTAGTTTAATAGTAATTTTAATATTAGTTTAATGGTAATTTTCATATTAGTTTAATAGTAATTTTAATATTAGTTTAATAGTAATTTTCATATTAGTTTAACAGTAATTTTGATATTAGTTTAATAGTAATTTTAATATTAATTTTATATTAGTTTAATATTAGTTTCAGTATTGTTAAATTAATATTAGTATATTACTATTTATTATAGTATATTATTCATACGTCTCGTATTCTCTGTTTCATAAATGTGCTTTCAGGCAGCCCGTATAATAATGACAAGAATGATAAAGCTAATAGAAAAAATTATAATAAAAATAACAATACTCGTGATTTATTTCATCAATTAATGTTTCCCCGGGCTTACAAAGAATGCCCGGGGGTACGAAATATATACCGGGGGTATAAAAATAACAATACTAATAATATCTTGAACATATTAATTCTATGAAAAGAAGAAATTTAATTTTCAAAGTATTAAAAACATTAAAAGGACAAATTTGATTTTCAAAATATCAAAAACATTAAAAGAACAAATTTCATTCTCAATATACAAAAATATGAAAAGTAGTTCCATCTCCCATTTAAAACTATTGAAAACATTTATTTCCACCGTATTAAAACTGATAAAGCAACAAATTTTATTTACCATATAAAACCACGAACAGAACGAAACTTTATCTCCTACCTTCTATCACCGACAGAAGAACCCACGTATCTATTAAACGTCTGACGTGTACAAACGGGGCACAACATTTCCGCATAAAGATCCGCGTAAACCGAGTCGCATTTCCGAACAGCATTTCAAAGATCCACTTAAGGGTGCACTTATACCACCAACCACCACCGCCGCGATACCGCGCGCGTGTTTGAAATTCAAGAGAGAGAGACACTTGCCATCGTTTTCCCTTATTGCAGCGATTGTTTCGTACCGAAGATTGAAGTAGCGCGGCGGGGTCGACGATCGTGCGCAGAGATTGTTCCCAGAAAAATATCGCGGGCGATCGCGTGTAAGAGAGAGATGGATAGATAGAGAGAGAAAGAGAGAGAGCGATAGAGAGATAGAGAGAGATAAAGAGAGAGAGAGCGATAGAGAGATAGAGAGAGAAAGAGAGAGAGAGAGCGATAGAGAGATAGAGAGAGAAAGAGAGAGAGAGAGAGAGCGATAGAGAGAGAGAGCGATAGAGAGAGCGATAGAGAGAGCGATAGAGAGAGCGATAGAGAGAGCGATAGAGAGATAGAGAGATAGAGAGAGAGAGAGCGAGAGGAGTCGTGTTATTTGCGGACACGCGACAAAGTTCCGAATTAATAAATGCGAGGCGGGGGGAGTGGATGGCCGGGCTCGCGCTCGCGTGAAAGCGTGCTTAGCCAAACGAGATTTCGAGCGAGCGAGGGACGCCGCGCGCCGGCACCCGCGCGCCCCGTCGCCTCGCCGTGGCCGGGAACAATAAAACTCGATGGAATTTACAACGAAATGAGACTTTTTTATCCCTACACCTTTGACCGCGCGCGCGTGCTGCTCTGCTCTCGGTTACGAGCAGCAGTAGCAGCAGTAGCAGCAGCAGCAGACGAACGAAGTATGGGCCGTGAGTGCTCGCGTACCATCCACCAGAATGGAAACTTTTATTCCGTTCTACGAAATGGAAGGTTACATCGCGCCACTTTTCTGCCACCTCGTCCTTTCCTCCTCTCCTTCGTATCCCCCCCCGTTTCCCGTATCCATCACACCCCCTTCTCGCTTTATTATCCTCCTTCCCGTGCCGCTCCCGCTCTTGGGATTTCTCTGGCGCGTCAAAGTTTTCTCTTATCCTGCTCTCACCTTTGGGCAACGGAGCACTTCGAGCCGCTTTGATTCCCGCGCCATTTACTACCGCTTTCGCCGTTACCTGCCGCCTGCTCCCGTTTCGATTACAAGTCCTCCTCTTCCTCTTCCTCTTCCTCCTCCTCCCCCTCCTCCTCCTCCTCCGGCTCCTCCGTCTTCTCTACCCTTGCCTCGCCACCACGGCACGCCGTCTCTGTTTAGTCGCGCGCCGTTTCGACGCCGCCGGAGAGCCGAGGACCACGCGCAAAATACCCGTGAAATCAAGGGAACCCGATTTTCTTGAAATTTCGAACGATCCTGCCTTTATAGCCGCCGACATCGATATCTTCTTCTTCCGCGAGCTCCGCGCTCGACGGCCTCCCCTCCCCTCTCCTCCCGTCCGTCCGCAAGGATCAAAGCGCATCCTCTGGGAAACTTGTCGAGGGCTGCAACTTCTCAGCCGAAACAACGTCGATTCACTCGCGCCGGGAGATTGTGCTACTACGCCTTCCATCGGAGCGTCGCGCTTCCACGATGGCGGCGCAAAAATTCTTCTGTCTCCCATTGAAAATCTTTGCGTTATAGTTGCGGATATAAATCGGTATTATACTTGAATCTGTAAATCGGTATTACATTTCAATTTATAAATCAGTATTATACTCGCGTTTATAAATCAGTATTACAATTGCAGTTATAAATCAGTATTATACTTGAATCTATAGATCGGTATTATACTTGAATCTAAAAATCAGTATTATACTTGAACCCATAGATCAGAATTATACTTGCATTTATAAATCAGTATTATACTTGAATCTATAGATCAGTATTATACTTGCATCTATAAATCAGTATTATAATTCCATCGATAAATCAGTGTTAAACTTGCATCTGTAAATCAGTACTAAACTAAAAAAATGTCCTATTATATTAAAGAATTGTCCTATTATTTTTGTATAAAAATATCGTTCTTTTATTTTTATATTAAAAAATGATTTTCCATCGGGAAATTCGTTTCACTTTACTTGCATAGGAAAATCGTATTCTGCATGCATCTAAAAATTATTGTACTTCATTTACATCAAAAAATCGTTCTACCGTTTTTGAATAAAAATATCATTTATTTTTGAATAAAAAAAATGGTTCATCTGTCTTCATATCAAAATATCGTTCAACTATTTTTGTATCAAAAAAATAATTCTACGCTTTATCTATTAAAAATTGTTTCTACTCCAGTTGCATCGAAGAATTATTGCATGAAAAGATCGTCGTATCCTAAATGCACCTATAAATTACTGTAATTTATTTACATAAAAATTCCTTCTACTCTATTAAAATATCATTACACTCTAATTTCATTGATAAATCGTTTAATTCTATCAGCGTTAAAAAATCGCTTCATTGTCGTATTAAAAAATCGTTATACATTACTTGCCTCGATAAGTCGTTTAATTCGACTTCCATCGATAAATCATTTAATTCGACTCGCATCGATAGATCATTTAATTCGCCTTCCACCGATAAATCGTTTAATTCCAGCAGCATCAAAGAAACATTGCGCCGCGGTTACATGGAAAAAGCGTTCGAATCCGCTTCTGTTGAAAAATCGTTGGACTCTGGTTGTATTAAAAAATCGTGACACCTTACACGCATCGGTAAACCGTTTAATTCTACTGGCATCGAAAAATCGGCTATCCGGTTTGAAAAATTGGCGGAACCCGCGTAGATTAAACAATCATTGCACTATACGTACAGTCAAAAATCATTGCACTATACGTACACTCAAAAATCATTGCACTATACGTACACTCAAAAATCATTGCACTCTGCACGCATTCAAAAACACTCTGCTCAATATTACGACACCATTCCTTGAGAACTCTTAATAAGAAGAGGCTCTCGACTAAGACACGAGTGACGAAAATAAATAAAATCGCGATCGCGATAAATAAAGCCTAGAAATCCGACTTCAAAAAAAGTCGTCGAGTGTGTGATCGCATCGCGCGCGGAACAAGAAAAGCAAGAAGACGGTAATCAAAGCAGAAAAAGGGGGGGAACAACGAGGAGGAAGAAGAGGAACAAAAAGGAGCGGAAGAAAGTGGAGAAGAATGCTTCGCGACAGCATCACCTATCCCATAATTCCCGAACAATGACGTATATCGTGGTTTCTTGCAGCGTGTATGGAGCTGCCAGCGTGTCGCGCGTAGCCGGCGCGCTACCGGGGACAGCATTATTTTCGCATCAACCGCGGTCGCGATTAAAAAGTTCCTAGGGGACCGCGACCCCGTGAAATGTTTCATCCCGGAGCGAGATTTAATTGGCAGTAATGGAGAAGCGGACGAGGTGAATGGAAAATCGTTAGCCCGGTTCCAGCGGCGCGCGTTCCGCCCCGATTCGTTCGCCAGACAAGGCGAATGCAAAATTCGAAATCGCCGGAAGATTGTATCGGGCGACGATGTAACCGGAGTTGAGACAATTCTATAGTAATCTTAGAAAACCAAGGATACCCGATATCAACCATCCAAGAAGTTGAGCTGTAAATACGAAATGGCTTCTTGGAGGAAATCTTATAATGTATAACGATTTGGTTACAACTTGGCTGATGTTTAATTTTCTTAGTTAATTTTGACTGGGTTGTTTAAAGATTTCAAGCGGTTTTTTATTCTATAATGTTTAGGTACGATTTTTAGTTATTTGCGCGAGGTTATGTCATGATTCTATTAAGGTTATGTCAATCGATGGAGATAAAATTTTACCACTGCTTTAAAATAATCGCGTTTATTATCACTATTATTATTTTCTCAAATATTTCGATTTTTATTCTAATTACACAACGGTCTTTATGTATTTATGACGAAAATATATAAAAAGTACACAGAACAATGAAAGCACTGATGGAAGTCAATTCAATCAACGTTAAAATAACGAAATAAATGAAATTATTGTCCTGGAGTTTTCAGCTTTCAAGAAATAAACGAAAAGAGAACTTTCATTTTACATAAAAATTCGCCTAAGTCTATTTATAATATATATAAATGTAAAGACCTTTATCAAGACATTTTTGACAGATTTGTTGTACGAAGAAATATTTTATCGGAACACGTTACCAAGGAATCTCTCGTAGGAACACTTTATCAACAAATTTCACTCGAAATTATTTCATCAAGAAATTTCACGGGAAATTATTTTATCAAAAATTCCTCGTAGAAACATTTCATAAAAAAGTTTCTCCTGGAAAATTTCTGTCAGGAATATTCTCCCATTTTTGCAACAGCAAACGATTGCAAAAGAAAATGCGCCGGTCCGGTCATTTCCATTTTTTTCGACAGTTCTGCTGTTAATTTCTTGAAATATGAAACACGAATGATTTTTATTTCTTATAAATCGAAATATGAGTGACATTTATTTCTTGTAAGTTGAAATGTGAGTGATATTTATTTTTCCTAAGTTGAAATATGAATAGTATCTATTTCCCATAAGTTGAAATATGAATAATATTTATTTCTCATAAATTGGAATAGGAATGATATTTATTTCCTGTAAATTTAATTAAAATTAGATTTCTTACTATCAAAGTTCAGGAACAAAATTAATTGAATACGCGCCAGAAATAAAAATTGTTTCGCTATATCATAGAAATTATTAAGAATGAACATATATTAATTTGTATAGCTAATAAAAAATTCATTTCAGAAACAAATTTCTCAAAAATGATTCAAACATTGTTAGATTTATTGCACTAAACATCGCGCGCTGAAAAATCGAAAAAATCGCGTCTCCTCCGATTCACAGTGTCATTTCTCCTAATTCAAAGATCCTCAAATTTCGTCGGAACATAAATTCGAAAAAACGCGCGACAAGCATTGTCCGGGAGCCGTGATCCACGATCTGAGATATCCGGGAAACAACGAACGGCCGCGAGCCGTCTCTCGTTCCGTGTTTAACGAAGTAGACAGGTTTGCGGCCGTATAAAACGCGCGGAAGAAGACGAGAAACAAAAAAAGAAAAAAAGAGGCGCGCTGCGCGAACGTCCGCGTCGCGAATTCCCTGGGAAAAAAATTCAAAGCTTGTCGGCTTTCCAATCGGTCGCCGCGCGTTGTTACGCCGCTGTGTTACAACGTCAAAATATTGTTCCGGACAAGTGGCTTTGTCGAAACATCGGGCCGCGTGCCGCGACTCCGAAAATAATGCGCCGCTCGGCGTGTACCCCCACCCCTCCGCCGTAACTCTCGTCCCTTTTGTTTTGGAAACGTTTAACTCACCGCGGACCGCCCGGGCCTCCCTCCCCCCCACCGATCGTAAATAATCTCTTGCCGAGACTCGCCCGGTCTCTCTCGTTGAAATTCGTCGACAACAAACAAAAAAAAAAAGAAAAATAGCGCGGGAGGATCTCGCGTCGGAATTTCACGCCGGGGCGAGCCGCACCGATTCGTCGAAAATTGCGCGGCGGCGACCCTCCTCGCTCTTACGATCAGCGTACCCGGGCGCCGCGTAGAATGTTTACGGTGGAGAAGGAGACAGGAGGGAGATAGATAAATAGACAGGAGGGGGATAGCTAAATAGTTAGGAGGGAGAAGGGTGGACAGATAGGAGAGAGATAGATAGATTGAAATGACAAAAGTGTTCGAGACGAGAAGAAACAAATTGGTGGCTGCTAGTCTTCTTCGACTACTTTTTCGAGAATTACGTTTTTTCAATTCTCACCAACCTTTGTGAGAATACCGTCGAATGTCATGTGACAACATCGGTGACGCCATGGACGAGCAGTTTGATATTATTTTAAAAAAATAACAGAAGAATGGAAAATCGTTTAGTCCTGTTAGGGAAAATATTAAGAACAAATAAGTGCTAATCGACGCAGCATGAAAGGAGTCGTAGTGCAAGGTGTTAAAGTACGTCAAAGGGTTAAAGAACGCTTTCCCTCATCGTCTCGGATCCTCGGCCCCAAATCGAAGCAAAAAGTCGGGGATCGACGCGGCGAGAAACAGGCACGGAAACAGGGAAAAACTCGTTGCTACGGCGTGGTCAACTATAATTTTCTGTTGCGGGGCTCCGGGGGTCCGCGTTTGATTGTGGAATCGTGGAGAGGGGGGAGGGGCGGTGCGGGAAAACGGGCGCAGTTTGCTTCGTTTTTCAAATACGAGAGGGTTCGCGCGCGGGCGCTGGAAGGTCCGTAGCTTTTTTTCCGCGTCGATTGGAGTGCCGAGAATTCGAGGGGTAAACGGCGTCGACGTAATTGGCAGGGAACAGGGGCGTGTGTGTGCGTGCGCGCGGATTGATGAAAAGCCAAACGGGAGAGCGCTAAACACGATAGGGCGGGGAAGGTAGCGCGGAGATCGGAAAGGAAACTCGAAAAGTCGGTCGGATCGAAACCAGATCGAACCAGTGGCCTTCTCCCCCC
>NW_027584106.1:0-2183 GCF_028453695.1 Augochlora pura
TTTTTATGACTTCCTTTTATGAGAAAGTTTTTTTTTCGTGCAAACGGTCAACAATCGGAGATTTCTTGCCGGTCGTGCGCGGTGTAACGAGGCCGAATAATTATCCTCCAAAACAGCTTCGTCGAAAGAAAATCGTTCGAGAATCATTTTATTAATAAAATGATATGCGAAAATGTTCAATTATCAGGAAACAAATTCAATGGATAAAGTATGCATATTCTTTCTAAATTCACACGAAGGAAAGAAGGAAAGAAAACCTCTGAGGTGGGGAAAACATCTGAAGTTCAAGTGGCCTGCGAGCCCTGGGTCGAATGTCATTCTTTCGAGTGCATTCTGACCAACGCCACGAGGCAGAAACGCACGTAAGTACATATCGCTTCATGATATTACTCGGTTTTTATTTATTCACATTATGAATATAATCGGACCATTGCATCCGCGTGATCGACCGTAACTTTTAAATTCTCCGTCTGAAATATACCATATCGAAATAGACATACGGTTTTCGGTATCTTTTCTGTATCTTTTTAATACAACCCATACATTGGTTTCTGATTGGTGCCTCATAGATATATTATTGTAGTAAAAATATAAAATTAAAAATTGTCAATTGCTATTAAAATCGCTTGATTCTCTATCCGGTTACATTGTCTTTGATCCGCTTACATTGTCTTTCACGTTCGAAGATCGACGCGCTCGCCATCATTTTTACTTTAGTAGGCAACAGTTATTCAAAGATTTATTCGACGGATGAATAATTTTTTTAGTCAAACTTTTGAATAAAGATTATATTTAGCTTTCATTCGTTATTCTAAATTTTCATTTACATAAACATTTTTCCCAACTCTGGTCGGTAACGCGTACCCGGAGTTTTATCGCCACGTGGTCCGCTGCTTGTTTGTTTGGATTGGACTCGGCGGTGCCGTAGTTATGTGTGATCAAAGTCGATAGCGACATCCAATGGGGTACCCATTCTGTGTAAATAACGTGTGATTCATTTTCCATCATTGAAGTTTTCTATCTGTAGATTTTGTTTTCTATTCTTGAGTCGAATATGGTTTGATGAAATCTTGTTCTTAGCTAAGAACGCAACACTGAAATATAAAGAAACAAAAGATGAACACGCATAGTTACGACACTGCCGAGTCAAGAGGAGCAAGTAGCAGACGACACAGCGGAAAAACGCCGCGTACGCATTGCCGGCAGATATTTTTTCGATCTATACAAATTTAAAACCGTATCGACACTTTCGCGATAGTTTTTTCTTGAAAAATATCTGCAGAATCGGATGCCATGGTCAGTTTCTTTCGCAAATAAACATCTTCATATAATTTAATTTTATTACCAACAGTTGTTTCCGAGCCGTCATACAGTTCGAACGTGTTTCTGTCGACGATTGCGAGTACCAGTAAATGAGCAAATCTGTGAAACTGTGTGCGTGAAATAACAAAAGATGTGCTCCAAGGCGTACATACATTCATACATACATACATATATACATCCACCCATACATACATACATACATACATACATTGTGCGCACAGAATATGAATCCCCATACGATAAGATGATTAGAGGTTATAAAACGCAAGAGACCTCTGAGTACAGGAGTCTCGACGCTGACAAGAAAGAAACCGAAGATAATCCTACCATGCCAAATCCTACACCATCCTATCCATCCATAACAATGTCCAACACGTACCCAAGTAAGGAAGCAGCTCTCATTGTAGATAGCATTGACGGAGCCACCATAACGGACTATGCCCGAGCTATCGGAACTTTGACTGGTAACAGTGCCATAAGATTTATTTCCAGAATTTCAAATATTCAAATATTCATCAATTACGATCAGGGACTCAAGTGCCGTCGTTAGGCCGCTAATCTCCCTGGCCCAAAGAATCATTCTCTCAAATGTATCGCCCAGTATTCCTAATGAGCACATTGAAAAATTCTTTAAGGACATGAATATTAAACTTTGCTCTAAGAGCAGCCATTCAAGACCCTGGTTTTACCCATGTCCTAAGCTTTAGGAGACAATTATATATTAATCCAAACGATATTGCAAAAATACCGGAATCATTTTTAATCAATCACGACAATACAAGCTATCGCATATTCAGTTCCACCGAGAAGGTTGGATGCTTCCTATGTAAGGAAGAAGGTCACGTTGCAAAACAATGTAA
>NW_027584107.1:0-2183 GCF_028453695.1 Augochlora pura
GGAGAGATGTTAAAAGGAAAGTCGAGGGGATCGAAAGATTGCGATTGGAACAAGTACTGTTAAGCGTCAATAGTCTGCCCGTTGTCACGCTCAGATGTTCTCCGGAACGCGGGAGTCGCACGCGTAACTCCATCCCCTAACGGCACTCCGGTCCGAGAACAAGCCGGTAAATTGAATCTCGGAGACGACCGGAGTGGATCGGGCGCCGTGCGCCGGCCGATCGACATGGTCGCGAGCAGGTTCACGTAACACATGGCCGGAGGAAAAAGAGAACGGAAGTTTGCTCCGCGATTCGGTCGCTTAATCGCTGTTGGAAGCGTGAAAACGAGTGGCACGGATATGCGCGGGCTCGTGGTATCGAGCTTTGGGTTAATCGAATTTCGCTCGGCGTCGCGTCCCGTGTACCGATCAGCTCGCCGATTACCGGATCCGGATCGCGTGAATCTTCCTCGACGTCTCCGACGCATTCTGTCCATTTGTCGAGTAAATTACGGGAAATTTGGCCGAGCTGCCGCATAAAACGCGCATTACTCCTTGGTTCTTCTTGCCCGCGGAGAACCCGCTGGAAACCCCGAGGGCGCTAAGCAAATCTATCCCCATCAGACGCAGAACGACGCCTCCACCCCTTCGTTCTTTAGACTCTTCCTTTGTGCAGCGCGAAATACTGGTTCACGAAATTTTCGGGTATAAAGGAAGCTACGGCCGCGTCGGTTCAATGCTTATAGTTTCAAATAAATTGTTTGGATGCGATATGAATCAGGCATTTTATTAAAGTCCAGACTAAGACATAATTTTTGTAACAATTTTTCTGTTTCTGTCTGTTCATCTTTTGATTACATTTATTACATTCTCAAATGATTATATTTCGTATTTTTTGTTATACCAAGCCATTGCTCAGCTAGATATTGTACATTTATATCTCATAATAAAAGAATTGATTTTTCGAATGTTCCAAATCAGACTTGGACAGTTTGTTTAATTTTTCGTTATCTTGTCCTAAACAAAAGTATCCCATTCATAGCATTTCTCTCTCAACAAAGACACTAACTCGACGTTCTAATTGAATTGTTCAAAAATACAAATCCACAATACGAAGTATACTCCACGATTGGCATTCAGCCGCAAGGCGGACGCGGTGCACAGAAATAATTAATCGGAGCGTCACGAACGATTGCCGTCGCCCTGAATTTCGGGTAATGCAGGAATTATATGCATATTTATCCGCGTCACTTGGACCGGGATGTCAGCATCGCGCCGCATGAATATGCATCCGGCGTAAATATTGTTTTTCCCGATCCTCCTTTTTCTTCGTTCTGCATTTTTTCATTTTTTTTTCTTTTCCTTTTTCGCCCCGTTCTGTTTTCCGTTGACGGGCGCATCAGCCGCCGCCGCCGCCGCCGCGCAGTTTTCCGGCCGTGGCTGCTGCCTCCGCGACGAAACGCCGCATACACGCTCCGAACAATGGCGCTGCGTAGCGAAACAATCAAGGACGACCGCGTGACGCACTTCAACCCTCTTTGCCGGCTCCGCTCGAATCACGTTCCAAATGAACCCGCGTCGCGTCGCGCCCGCACGCCACGGAACGGGCGCGCGGCGCCGCGACGCTTCCCTACCGCGGACCACTTTTGTTTTTAATATCCCGCGTCCCCACGTAGGACAGGGGCTCGTCTTTTATTTTCATTCGAGTGCTAGACGTCCACGGCCGTCCGCGGCCGGCTGCTCTTTTCACCGGCCCGTCCCCCCCCCCCACCTCTTTTTATTTATCATACGCGCGTCCCCGCGGTTCATCTGCCCGCCACGTATATAACGCGATATTTAATTTCACTCGCGTGTCTCCTTAAATTTCCCGCGTTACGTTGCGCCGCAACGAGAAATCCGGATTCACTGGCTGAAAGTCAGATTTTCGAAGCCTTGGAAAAATCAAATAATTTACTTCGGACAACAGTCAAGAATTTAATCCCACTGTGGTGCTTATGGTCTAGTTGACCCGAGCCATGTGTTAAGCTTATATAACTTTTTAATTACCATCTTATCGAATTACCATCTTATATGTTGACTTTATTTATTCTTATGCATACCATCAAATTTAAAATGATTCGTAAAATAAAAGCAGTTCCTGCCATCAATTACAACCCATGGCAAAAAGTTTCCGATCAAACAGGTTGATACAAAATTTTACGAAA
>NW_027584108.1:0-994 GCF_028453695.1 Augochlora pura
TCACGTGCAATTATTATTTCTTACGCCTTTAATTTTTGATTTGAAAAGGATACCGACATCTTCCATAAATTTCAGCAGTCTGTGTTTCGAACGCTGGCATTATTTACTGGCGGTGGTTCGACTAATACGCTCGGATATTGAAAATGTATAACTTATAATTTTATTAAATAACTTACTTAAATACAGTACTACAACCGACGGGCTGGTCGTCAACGATGACCGGCAAAAGCGTTGCACGGTGGCAGTCAAGAAATGGCCGGCAAGAGTCGCGTACACTGACCGCCAACAAATGGTCGGCAGGATCCTTGTACTACACTTGATTTTCCTGAAGGAATTCACCGATGATGTCTCCTTGAAATTCGTGTCTGATCTATTCTAATTCGTCTTTTCTCACGTTCCATGTAAACTAAAAATCCTCACTGCATTTGGATTTTCGGCGCGAAGAAAGCGCCCATCAACCAATGCTGGACTTGGAAGCACCGAGTACCGCCCTTTAATTTGTGAAGGTTTCGATGGGCCGGTGGCTAGGGTTTTTCTCAAATTAGCTGGTCATGCGTGGGTCACTCCACGTTTTCCAAGGGGCCTATGATGCGTTAAGTAGCTATTGAATGTCAGAAGAAAGTCTAGAGGTCCGATGTCCTGTTTCGAATTTGTTACCTCGTCCTGTTTACGGTGCCAGGTGTAACGATTACCACCCTTAACCACTTGACGCTCGGGTTATTTTCGCAAAAATGTAACTAAAAACATCAGGTTTTTTTATTCTATATTTCAAATGTACATATTATATACAAATTAAAATAATTATTAAATAAAAAATAATTATACTAAATATTACTAATATAAATTATAATAAGAAAAAACAGCGTAAAAAATTAATTGATTGCTTTATTATGATGAATTTCAAAACATGGCTCCAAACATAAGCCGACTCCACAATTTTCACACCAATATCGACTTTCCCTCCGGACGCGTTTCCCTGTATTGTCCCGTTTAG
>NW_027584108.1:1094-2183 GCF_028453695.1 Augochlora pura
GGGTATGGGATGAGAGCAAAGACGAGTTAAGGGAATGGAAAGGAAGAGAGGCGAGAGTGGGCGAGAGATGGATGAAAGGGGATATAAGGGGAGGGAAAGAGAAAGGGGATTTTTGGAAGGAAAAAGGAGGGAGGGAGAGGGAGAGAGAGGAGAAAACGGAGGAAATAAAAAGTGTAGGAAAAAGAGAAGGAATGGAAAAGAAGATGGCAAAAAGTATACTAATATAAATTATAATAAGAAAAAACAGCGTAAAAAATTAATTGATTGCTTTATTATGATGAATTTCAAAACATGGCTCCAAACATAAGCCGACTCCACAATTTTCACACCAATATCGACTTTCCCTCCGGACGCGTTTCCCTGTATTGTCCCGTTTAGTACAGCAGATTACACATCTTTTTGTTGGCCTGGTTTTATTTTTAGTTTGAGAAATTGATTTTATAAAATGACGTTCTGTTAATCGCATTGGGTTTGGAGTCTTACTAGGGCGTCCACCTTTTGAAGAAAAATTCGGTGAATGATAATTCTCTACATATTCATCTATTAGTTTCATTCTACATTCCAGATGTGTCATAGAACCTCCAGTTTTTTTATATAACACATAAGAATTCCATAGAGCCTGTTCTACAAGATGAAAAAACATTTTTTTATAATATTTTTTCCCCCGTTTTCGAGGAAGTGGATAATTGGAAAGATGTTGATCGGCTCGATGTAAAATTGTAATCGATTGCAACTTTTGGCTTTGAAACTTTTTTGTTTCTCTTTTCTATTTCTACAGGGTTTTCCAATAAGGACGGGTCGATTTTGAAATGGAAAAAACAGGCTGTGTATGAGGTATTAACGAATTTTCTTTTATTTGAGAGGCACGTGTATGCCATTACATATGGAATATGACATCAATCAAAAGTCCCCCGCGGCTTCGCACGGTGGCACGCATCCGAGAGGACCAATTATCAATAACTCTGCCGCATAACTCCGGCTGAATTTCAGCGATGGCCTGAACTATGTTGGCTTTGAGAGCGCGGGTTGATTGTGGCTTACCGGTATAGACCTGCGACTTCAGAAAACCCCACAAGAAGAAGTCTAGAA
>NW_027584109.1:0-2181 GCF_028453695.1 Augochlora pura
ATAAAACAGTTATCATAAACGCGTAAAACAGTTATCGTAAACGCGTAAAGCGATTATTGTAAACGCGTAAAACGATAAGAGACATAAGAGACATAAGTTAGTAATATCTATATTTTTGTGTTCAGTTAGCTTAGATTTTCCATAAATCTTCAGTTAAAACTCATTTGTCATCCAATCATTGGTATCTATATGCCTAACAGACCTAATAAATCCAAATTCTCTGCCTCTAGGGTTCCCACAAAGAAAGACAAGTCAGCAAACATGTCTCAGGGAAGTAGATCATCTTTGGAAAAATCAAAATCCTTTGCATTACCTGGAGATCAACCCCTAAATTTCAGAGACCGAGTTGCGGAATTAGGAATAGATGTAGACAACACGCTCTCTACTGATTCCTATTTTCACAACTTGACTTCGGAAAATAAAGCCGAGAATTCGGATCTGGGCTTGTTGGCGGACTTGCCTTCCTGCTCTACGGAACCAGACAGACCTTTCATCTCATTATCACCAAACCCCCCATCTCCCACATTAGAAATTAATTGGTGGCCAAATAAAGGAACTTCTGATGAGATTGGTCGGAACACAGAGTCCTACCTCAGCTGCCTAGAAAATGCAATTAAAACTCCCAGTTCCGCCGGATTGTACTTGGCCCAGGCAAGCAGGTATGCCAGCGCAATTGGCTGTCCTTTGACCCAGAATTGGTGGTCTAATTACGGGGGAATAGTCATGGAGCTAATTGCCAATCGAGAAGTTCACTTCTGTTCATACTTGGCTGGGGTCCTCGCTCACAATCTTTCTGCGGCAGAAGGGGTAGTCATGGGCCTAAAGATGGGCAGATCTCTTTCTGCTCCCATCCACAAGCCAGTGGAAACGATCTATAATGTTTCTGCAAAACTTGAACAGCAACACAATGAAATGGCGGAATCCTATATCGGAATAGTCAATCAGGTGGCAAAGGCCTCAACTCAACTATCAGAATTCCCTAAGGCAGCCTCTGAAGCCAAAGCCGCCTATGAATCGGTTGCATTAACGTTAAATAAATTAGATTACATCCCTGCGAGACAAAAAGAGAACCTTGAGGCCATATCTCTTCCCACGGATTCTTCGTCAGCTAAGAGGATGGCTACAATAAATCTTCTGACTGAGAAGGATGAAGGGGTGTTTCAATCTCACTACACAATAAAAATTAAGAAAGGAACGGCTACTACCGTCGAATGTCGCAGGGGAATGCCGGACATGAGCTGGCTGTGCCATCTAATTCCAAAGGCCTTGATGATAGTGCTGAATCAGGACCAGGCTACTGTAATCAATAATATTTCCTCGAATCCAGACCTAATCACTCAGGTTAAATCTCCGAACAAGCCAATCTGGAATGATGCTCTCATAAAGATATGCAAGGGATCGAAGAAAAAGCCGCATCAATGGAAGATTGTTTCAAGAGATGTAGCAGGATTGGAGCATGATACGGACTCGGAGGCTCAACTACATATTAATAATTCTGATAGCCTTCTCTAAACTTGTCAATGATTAAGAAAAAAAAAAAAAAAAAAAAAAACCTGTTCCGTCCTATACGGAACAACATAGCAGGTACCCGCGTCGCGAGGGTCGAGGGCCTACGTTCCCCAGTTACGGGGTTACACGGCCCCAAGAAATTAACTGACGGAGCAGGGAACACTTGATTCCCTGCATAAAACAGTTATCATAAACGCGTAAAACAGTTATCGTAAACGCGTAAAACAGTTATCGTAAACGCGTAAAGCGATTATTGTAAACGCGTAAAACGATTACTGTAAACGCGTAAAGCGAATATTGTAAACGCGTAAAACGATAAGAACATAAAGATGTAAATTACAATAAACATAAACGCCTAGCAGGGCTCGTCTAGTCTGCCCAGGTAGCTCGGCAAAGATAATTGCCGGCAGCATGCGCACACAACATGACGTATGCACCGAGCGTCAGTGGGCCCTCCCCCTCTCTCTCTCTCTATCCTTGCCCTTTCCTTAAGGCCCTAAGGAAACGCCTTAGAATTAGCACAGGGTGTGGGTGAGGCCAATCAGATGGATTCAAGATCGACTGGAATCTTTGAGCCCACCCCAACCGAGTGGCGACGCACTGAGACTCGACAGTTTACATCTAGAACTCCGTAGAATCACTTAAGTTCTCCGTTAATCAACAACCAGTAGT
>NW_027584110.1:0-2180 GCF_028453695.1 Augochlora pura
GAGAGAGGGAGAGAGAGAAAAAAGGAGGAGTCGGCGGACGGAAACGTCGGCGGCTCTCGATGGCACGAACAAATGCGAAGCAATTAATCGAACGAGCGACAGCGGAGCTCGGCTCGTTGTTTCCACGACAAGAACCAGGCAGTCTCGCCGTGGCACAGAATAGCCGATGAATAAAGAGACTCCGTAAACAGAGCGGCTAGCCTTGGACGTTCGGCTTCGATTTACTGTTTACGCGGGACGAACTATAAACAGAACAGTAAAGTTTTGTTCCGCGAAACAACCACCCGCCTCTCTCTCTCTCTCCCTCTCTCTCTCTCTCTTGCTCTCTCTCTCTCGTTCGGAGACTCGTGATTTTTTTCGGATCGATACCGACAGTCAAGGTTGCTGCTCTGGGCGCTAGGGACACGAAAAAAGGAACTAGCGATGCCGCCCCTTGGCCCCGCATCAAACGGGTCCGCGATCCGTTTAAACCCTTTGCTGAGAGCATTTCTTTTCGCGGATAGGTTGGTTAACTCGTTACGGTGGCACGTAGAGCGTGGCTCGGGATTAAAATTAGAACTGGTAATGAGCTGTTAAGCCTATGCTTTTGCTATTTTGTTTCGTTTCTAATGAATTTATTATTTTGTTTGCATTGTTCTATGACGATGTAGTAATTTTGTGGTTTAATGCTGGATTTGAAATAAAAATTGCAAGAAGGTATCTCAGCTTAGTTAATAACTATTAATAACTGTAGCTATAATAAGTATATTTATTGATATTTATAACTATAGTAAGTATATATATATCATTAAGTATAACTATAGTAAGTATACTTATTGATAAGTATAACTATAGTAAGTATACTTATTGATAACTATAACTATGGTAAGCATACTTGTTAATAATTATAACCATAGTAAGTATACTTGTTAATAATTATAGCTATGATTAATCTACATATTAATAAGTATAACTATAACAAGTATACATTTGCATTATAGTACACTTTGTGATTTTAACCCTTTATCATATACTTTTTTCCACAGTTGCAACAATGACAAGTTTTTCTGAAATTCTAAGAATCTAGAGAAGCTGGAACAATTATATAAGATAACAACATGTTATAGAAGATAGTAATATATTATATAAAATAATATTTATCGTATATCAACATTTACTTAAACATTTAAATATTGATAACAAGAAAACAGAATTTTATATATTGATTATATATAGCTACTATATAATTGTTCGTTAAATTTGATTTAACCACATCGTTAAATATATTTCAACAAGACAATAACTTTAGAAATTCCTTTGTTCTCACTTGAAATTGTTCTGTAAAATGTACCTTTTAGTTGAAATTTATTCCGACGAAAAAGAACGGAACAGCATTCAAACGTAACAGGTTATTATTAGAAATCCCCGTCACGTGTCAGACACGTCGAAGGTACACGGCAAAGAGTTAATGATATAGAATTCCGTTCAACGTGTGTGTGTGTGTGCGTGCGTGCGTGTGTGTGTGTGTGTGTGTGTGTGTGTGTATATATACTAAAAATCTGTATTTTTGTAATTAATATCTTTTTATTGAAATTTTTCGAAGTTTCACGTACTCGACTGTCAGAGAAGAAAGAAAACGCTAATAAATACACGTTACAATGCGTCGAATGAAAAGAGAATTCTCGTTTCTCGTCGCGGAAATTTTTTTATAATTATACCGCTGCTCTTTCTGGAAAATAAAAATTATAAAGAGACGGCAATAATCGCGTAGAAATTTCTTCCTTTCCCTAACAATTTTAATTATACGAAGAAATTATTATACAAATATTTTTAAATATCTATGCTTTGTTAACTGCTGAAGACTGTTATTGTAATTTATTTATTTGTATAAATGCATAAAATTTAAGTAGTTTATTAAGAAGATATTTAATCGAGGCAGTTTTTGTTTCTCATACGCCTTTTTTAATTTTATTTCTGTTTTTAAACGACGATGATTGAAGAATCGAATTATTTTGCGATAACAAAGGAATCAATTCCTCCGGACTGATCCAATCTAAGATTTTTGACAATCTTGGATGATAGGGTCGTTTGACCATATATTTTGGATTGAGCCGATAGCGGAGTCACAGAAGTTTTTATTATGTTTAGCAGTGGTTGTTTTAATAGCCTGTTTTAATGCATAAAGTTCGCAAAAATGGTTG
>NW_027584111.1:0-2179 GCF_028453695.1 Augochlora pura
CATTTTCGATCATTTTTCAGTTCGCTATTTACGTTTAATATTACCATCTCTCAGATTTTTATTTAATTATTTGAAGCTTTCTCTACTTAATCTTCTGTCACAGTTCAACATAAAATAATGTACGAAGATGGAGGTTAATTTAAAAATTGTTTATCACCACAATTTCGACGTTTCAATACGGAGAACAGCTTCGCGAAGTCTTCTCGTGATTTCGCAACAAGTCAACCTCTGTTCCATCGTTTCGGACACATTCGCGCGGAGACCTGCGATTACAAGATCAAACGGCACGGCTGAAAAATGGCGCAAGGTCCGTTTCGGTATACTTACGACAGTAGCAGATCCCGAGAAGAACGTAAATTCCACGCTCGCGGATAGGTTTGAGCGTTAGGCGTAATAGACAAGGGATAATGACAAACTTCTCAAGTTCATTTCACGAAGCCTAATTCGAAGCATCTGTGGGAAACCGAGAAACACCGGCAGGCGTGGAAGGACGAGACCGTCTCGCGCCTTATCCCGTTCTCTTTCTTCCTCTCTCGATGTCTCTCTCCCTCCCTTTCTCAATGCCTCTCTCTCTCTATCTATCTATCTATCTCCCTCTCTCTCTCTCTTTCTCTCGCTCGCGTCTCGTTTCGAGGCTTTCCTCGACCACGCTAAAACTCTTAAACTGCTCATTGGCCTCCTCGCATTCTTATTCACCGCGAGAGACTTTTCTTGCGTCACTCGCTTATTAGGATGATAATCGCGCACCGGTCATTATACTCTCGGTCACATTATCATGCCTCGCCGGCACGGTTCGCCGTCTCTCTTGTAATTCATTCTGGTAATTACTTTCGTAGAACAGCCGGACGCACGCACACGGGACCGCTCGCGCTCGCGCGCGCGCGCGATACGGGATTTCGAATTTACGAATCGGAACGCGTCCCCCGGTTCCCGCGTCGCGTCGGATCGAAGGGCCCATGGTTACGATAGAAATCCCCCGCGGACTAATGAGACGCCGCAAATTATCGGCTGCGCGGCGATCGTTTTTGTTGCGCTCGATTAACGGAGCCGCCGCGATCGGCTTTTTCGGCGGGAAACAACGTGGCTCGGCCGATCGCCGGCAAATGATCGAACGTGTCAACGTTTTCTGTGCAGTAGACGTCGTCTGCTTAACCCCTTACCGTATCATTTGCTTCATAGTTTATATAATAATAATATTAATAATAATGATATTTTCTAGGAAAAAGAGAAACAATTTAGATTTATCGTGTGTCTACGGAAGCTTCAATGTTTAAAGACCGATGACGAGAGATTATGAAAAAATAAATAAATAAATTACTGCTAAAAATTTTAATCGCGTGCAGGCTCGTCAAAGTATGGAAAGAAGTTAACGAAAGGAAAAATTGAAAAGTCAAGGCGTGCGACACTTTTGCAGTCTTTTTACATTCTGCAGATGTTAATCGAAAGTACAAACCCTTGGAAAAAATTATTCGAACACCCTTTAAAACGTACCTATTTTCATTAAATTATTTTGTGGATATTGGTAATTTGTAATAAAATATTTACTAGATTGAACGTTTCATTGGCGGTCATGCCAACAATCTCAGGAATATCGTATGACCGAAACATTTTAATTAACCCTTTGACTACTGTTGGCGCCTATCGGCGTCCGAAACATGTTGGCTTCCCGGTACCGTAGGCGCCAATAGGCGTCAAGATCAAATTTCGCCCCCGTTTATTACTCAATTTAATTAATTATATATTGTGTAACATTTATGTTATATATTGTAAGAAAAGCTTAAAATTATTGTTCACTTCAAGTAATATTGGTTTAAGGTAATAGAATTCAATATTTGAAATATTTTAATATATTTTCACAAAAAGGCATGTCTAACGAAAAACTACGGCCGTAGTCAAAGGGTTAATGAAATCAGGATCCGAGAATTCTATAACAAGAGCTGCGTTTAGAATATTCGCACGTTCTGTGCGCCGTCGTCAAATGAAAAAGATATCATAAATTAGACTGAAACTTAATTTTCAAATCTGTGCAAATAATACGATCGTCTACATATGGACGAAATAGCAGACATGGTGTTAATCAGAGCGACTCTTATCTTAAGGTATTTATTGAACGAATCAATAAAGATTTAATCTAGCCACGTGGGATTACTTTTATTAATACAGTATCTATGTTTGCGAT
>NW_027584112.1:0-2179 GCF_028453695.1 Augochlora pura
ATTGGTTAATCATGTTCGAGGTTGAAAAATAGAAGCAAGAAAAAAGGAGAGCGTCTCGCGCATCTAGGAGAAGTCGTTCGACGATCCGGAAGGGAAAATCCTTTGAGCAGGGAGCCGAAAGTAGACCTTCGCGTCTCTGACATGCGACCGCGGATAGTATAAGCCGACGACACTGGGGCGGCGCAGATGCGGGAAGCGTAGATTCTCTCAGGATTCACGTTGTTTTCCAGAAACAAAATGAGAGCAGCGACGCCCACGCCTCAAGGCCCAGACAGATTACGTCGTCGACTGACTAGAGCTGAATGATCCGTCAAAGAAACGGTTCATCCACTCCATAAAGGAAGTTCCTCGTCCACGGCGTCTCCACGCGATCACTTTGGAATCCGACCAAAGTTTCTTCGCGGGGCAGATGCGCGCATTTTTCTTCCGCTGGCAATCGATTGTCGTTGCGAATCGTCGCGCTATGATACTTCGGGGTTGTATACTACTATTCTGACGGGTTCTCGATTCGACGAGTTTTTTTAATTGATTCGAAGAGCACGAGATTTTGACGCGGTGATTGACAATTTTGGAGAATGATTTTTATCGTCATGGAGAAAATTTGATAATTATGGAGTAGTGGAACTGGTTACCGTGTGATGTCACCAATTACTGTGCCCTGGGATTATTTTTCGTTATAGTTAGTTTTATAGTTATTAAATGCATTTTTTTATTCTTTTATTGGGCTCAGTTTTCGGTAATTAAAAATATGTGTTATTTGGTAAATGTCAAGTTAATTATGGTTCCAAATAACTCGGAGACACAGCACTTAATCATATCATAGTAATCGATTCTATTAACCTATATAAATTATTTAAGAGTTAGAATAGTGAATAAATGTTCGAAAGATGTCTCATAGATTTTTTTATAAGAATAAGGAAATGGATGTCAAAGGTTTGTAATTTTAACTTAACCATTGCCAAATCTATTACTCAATTTTTTTGTTAAAACCTTCGTGTTTCGATAATTTTATAATGAATCGAAATAATTGCATTTCATTGCTCAATTATTAAGTATAATAAACTATTACGTTCGTAGTTATATAGAGCAAGATGAAACGATTTTTATGGAAGATGTTTGGGATCCGCGTAATTTAAGTGAAAGGTAGGGTTCAGTCGGATGGGCAATCGACCCCAGCACCATTTTTAATATTTACGTTAATGTGAAAATATCACTTTCCTCGAAACACAATTTCAATAAGTTCAGACGTACACTGTCTCTCGTAAGGGAAATATCGATATAAAAAAATCCCTCATTATGTAAGTGCTCCCTTCCTTGGTTAGTATGTGGTATAAAATATTAAATTGCATGTATGCAACAAATTAGTTCATTTTTGAAACCAGATATCTATTATTCTTTAAACAAATTTCAGAATACAACCCTTATATTTTTCTCGATGATTATATGAGATATTTAAATTAATAAACTTATTAAAGGTAAAAGATATTTATTTTGACATTTCGTAATAATTCTTAAAGAACTGCTATACAACTTATAATTTTATACATATTTTAGAATCAGTCGAAAAGTAGATATTGTTAAAATATGAAGCTAGTGCAATTTTTCTGCATGCAGAAGTTAACTTAAATTTAACTTTGATATAATCTATACTTAACTAAGCCTTTTCAACATCATCTAAAACTCAACATAGTATAACATATTATGTAAAAGTACGAACAAAAAATGGATAACTAAAAAAAACCGATGTCCTTGCTTTACAAAATGTCACATCATAAATTCCGTAAGGCAGAGTTGCTTAATAATATGAAAACTAATGCAAGCCTGATGCTAGACTCTAGCTTATTTTTATTGTAAAAGAATAGAATTTATTGTAAGAGAATGAACTATCGTGCATCGGAAAGGTGGGACATTTATAATTCCACCCTGCCCCAAAGAGTTAAACAAATTTTACCTTGCACATACGCTCCGTCAATTATTCTCCATCGGATCAAACTCCGTAGTTAGAGTGCCGCTTAATAATTAGAAGAGTCGACGAAATTTCCTAAAGAGTAAAAAGGTAATACGATGCAGTCGGTCTCCGAACAATAGTGATGCTCCGCGATCTCTCGGCGTTTCCGGCTCAAAGAGCCGTCTAACTCCGGCAGATGCAAAAAGAGCGAGAAACGCAGACAGAGACAGA
>NW_027584113.1:0-2179 GCF_028453695.1 Augochlora pura
GGCGGAAAATGTGCCGCGGCGGCGGCTGCGACGGCGGCCAGGACCCCCCGGCGCAAGCAGAAAATATTTTCCGACAAGTTCATTTTTGTTGAAAAAGTTAGAGCCGCGGCATTTCGCGGACACGCTATTTAGCGCAGTTAAAGTTATTTACGGGTTAGACCTGTATTTACTGACCGACCACGGCAATTGCAGAAACTCTTATTTTCCGCGCGCATATGCGAGAACCAGTCCACTCGACTGCAGCTTAGGCCGAGTTACGTTCAAAACCGCAGCCCGCACGAAAAATCGTACAGTGAACACTTTTTCGCCGTTATTTTTTTTTCTCCTTCCTCCCTCTCTCTCTCTCTTTCTCTCTCTCCCTGTCTCCCTCTCTCACTCTCGCTCGCTCTCTGTTTTTTTCGCGGAAGGTCGTTTCGGCAAAACTTTTTCGATTGTAAATTATTTTCGGTCGACGGCCGATTGTACGATACCGGCCGGAGTTTATTAAATCTGCGCTTCGTTTTCCTTGTCGCGTTGCTGGCTGTTACCCATTGTTCCTCTTTCGAGCGCGAGCCGCGATAATAGTATTTAACCGCTTTCGAATCAATTCACGATGGTATAATAGACCCTCGGAAAAAATGTTTCGAGGAGCTTCGCGTTTTCGAAACCCCGCAACAAAATGCGACAAGTTTGTTTGACGTTCGGGGTGACGGGCTCTTCGATATTCTGACGAATATTAAATTTGTGTCAGTAAAAAATTATTATTTCATTCATTTTATTCTGTTATGATTAGTATTGTTTACTTATTATTTATTGTCATTAAAAGTTCTGACAAATATCAAAATTGTATGAGAGTACAAAATTTTCATTTCATTTATTTTACTTTATTTTATTATGATGATTATTATTTATTTATTATCATTTGTTATTACTATTTACTTATATTTATTATTATATAGATTTTTACGATTTTTTATTATTGTCAGCGATCTTTAAATTTTCTGAAATTCTTAGTGACATAAAAAAGTATCAACGTATAATATTTCATAACTGTAAATAATAACGTAAAGTCACAATTATTGTTCTTCAAATATTATATATATATATATATATATTACCGAATACGAATATTATTATTTTTCTAAGAACGATAACGTTTCGTCTTTGTTTAATGCCGGATTGAACATTCCGTAACTGTGAATTTGTTAATGCGTCTGTGAAAACAGACGCACGAATCAAAGCTATTTAATTGGTGCTTTAGATACCGCGTCAAACTAATGCAATTGATGAAGTAAATTCGTAATCGGATTTCATGGAACAATGTGCAAATGGTTTCGTTTTGATTGTGAGTTCGCTAATGTTCTCAAATATGGAACTCGCGCCTCAATCTGTCGAGTTTATACATAGCCGTATGTAAATCCGCGTATTCACCGGCTAAGTGTTTCTCTTGACAATAATTAAAGTAATCTGAACGTTTCCAGCAGCGGTAAGTACAGTGTTTATAGTGATAACAATAAGAGATTATTCCCATGCTTCATTCGCGCGGACTCGTGTATTAACGCTACTGAAAACCATTGCTATTGAAAACCATTCGACGACTGCATCAGTTTCGAGCTATTTTTATAATAAGTGAGATTTTTACGATATGTGAAAGCTAAATAAATAATAGTAGCATTCAAATTTACAAACTGTTAAATGTTCAAATTCTCAAATTCTTAGACTCTCAATCTCTCAAACTCTCTACAAATTCTGATGAAATTCTGAAATTTTTAAATTCCCAATTATTTAAATTCTAAAGTTTCAAGATTTTGAATTCTTAAATTCTCAAATTCTTAAATTCTCAAATTTTCTAATTCTCTAATTCTCTAATTCTTGAATTCTCTAATTTTCAAATTCTCTAATTCTTGAATTCTCTAATTTTCAAATTCTCTAATTTTCAAATTCTCTAATTTTCAATTTCTCTAATTCTTGAATTCTCTAATTCTCTAATTTTCAAAGTCTCTAATTTTCAAATTGTCTAATTCTCTAATTATCTAATTTTCAAGTTCTCTAATTTTCTAATTCTCTAATTTTTAAATTCTCTAATTTTCAAATTCTTAAATCCTTAATAATATATAAATCACGAGTTCTCAAATACTGTATGGTAACTTTTGCTATAAAGATTACGATAAGCTCGCTATAAAAATATAATTTTTCTACT
>NW_027584114.1:0-2178 GCF_028453695.1 Augochlora pura
CTATAAAGCTATAAATAGCTCGATGTAAGACAATTTGTGGAGAAAAGTATTTAGAGGAAAATCAATAAGAACATGAACCTTGCGATGAATACAGACAATCGGAGATCTCTTAGCTGTTAGACATTTTTCTACCAGCTGACTAGAATGCTTAAACTAATTAGGACTTCCTAGCGAAGAGAAGTCGGCGAGCACGGCCCCGGAGAGGGTTTAGGGGACCCCGTAGCCCTTGTTGATCGACTGGGGAGGTTCTCGGGCACCCTCGCGTCCCTCGAGGAAGCAATAAACCTGTATTATCAATGAAAACAGCGACGCTAACATCGTCATTTCCGGCCGACGAACCGAGGAAGCGATTTTCTATGAAAACCCGATTCCTAATCCGCGATTTCGCCCCAATCGCGCAGCAACGGCATTCATCTGAACTTGAAAACACGAGACGAATTAGCGGGTTGTTATCGTGCCGCTTCTAACGAGACCAAAACAACTATTCGGCGAAGTTTCTATGCGCGGATGGCGTTCCGGCTTGAATGGACCGAGCGTTCGACAAAATCGATAGCACGTCTGAGGACCAGCTTCTTCGCTCGGTTTGCTACGAAATACTTAACATAGCAGCAAACTTGTTCGCGTAATTAAACGCCGAAGATTGGACGGCCAAGTATCGGTCTCAGGAATGTTTCAGCGGGAAATGGCGCATCTGGCTCTAATCGATCACCTTTTCCAGATGTGCTCTTTAACCCTTTGCACTCGGAGCCATTTTAACCGGAAATCCAAAATATTTTTCCAGACTCATAGCGTTTCCATTTTATATAATCTGGTGCATTTTATAAGTTATGGAATTGAGTATTGCTACTCGTGCAACTTAACAATTTTTCGAATGTAAGTAGAGTTTGATAAAAATTATTTTAAGAAGCGGCATCGATTAATTTTTAGCGGCGCCTTGGAGTCGCCACTCGGATCGCAAAGCGGTCAACGTTTCAATTTGCCCTGTGCGCTAGTAAATCTGTCGAAATTTAAAGCGAGATCGAATCCGGCCGAAAAATAATTCGGGTTTCCTGTTCCCCCCCGATTATTCGAGCACGTGCTGAGAGTATGCGAGAAACGCGAAACGCGTTTTGTGTTCCGATCACGCGAAGGAAATGCCATTATTTCCATTCAGGAATGTAATTACAACGATTTGTAATATTGCACGATGCTAGCCGCTCTCGGACGTCCTCGCCACCGGGACGAACGTGACGAGGATATGGTGTTGTATCGGGAAAAATCAAATGACACGTTATGCATTTATCGTGTATACACATATACATACGTATAAATATACGTACACGCACGGCGTGCGACGATAATGTGACGCGCATCGACAGCTATCTCCCAGCGAGCCGAGAGCTTCGCCGCGCCCGATGAAATTGAAAATGCATTATTTATCGCGGACCTTGATCATCTCTGCTCTCGTTGCTCATTCTAGTTTTTTGTTCAACGCACAAATTGAAACACGGCGTATACATCTCGCGTATTATTCTACGAAATTAAAAATTAGTTTTCCCATCGTTGATACGGATTAACCCCTTCCCGTACTTTAGCGAGTCCGACTCGCGATGAAGATTTTTGCCCAAACACGAATATCGCGACTCAGAGTCGCGAACACATACTTGGGCCAAACGTAAACATAACAAGCCGAGCTCGCGGACTGATTTTTTGCCCGTCACGCTCGTGACCGAATGTTAGTTCCTCTCAGTACCTCGGAACAGTTAGTCACGATACTTGTCGTTGCTGTTACGAAGCAGTTCGATTATTAAAATTTAAGAAACCCCTTCAAAATGCAAGGTACAAAAGTGTGTAGTGAAGGCCGTGATATTTTATAATTGACTATATCACAGGCATTGCGGGCATCTACATTTCGGATCGTATTGCGACTGTTTACAAACATCAGTCTGGTCTGTTTAGCTCGCGTTGATGCGGACCGCTCGGGCCTGAGTTTCGTCGAGCTAAATGGCACGGGAAGGGATTAATAATCTCACTTGAAATTACTGAACGATTAAGTGCATGGCGATTAAGTTCACGCGAGACACAAATTATATCGAATTCATTGAAACGCGACGAATTAATTATTTGATTTGCCAATATCATTTAATTACGTGGGTTGCGTGTAAATTGATTCGTAGATTCCGCCGTTGATTGAAACTA
>NW_027584115.1:0-2177 GCF_028453695.1 Augochlora pura
AATAATAAAAGGACTAACGTTAGTCTGAAGTTTTAATAACGTTCGAATGAAACCTAATCGTAAATAAATGGTAAACAATGTTCCGTCGTCCAAATATGAATGAACCAAAACGAATACGAGATATAATAAAAAAAGTGACTAAAATTCTCTTCGTCTCTCTACCGTTTTATATCGCGGCTGCATATTTTTTGCACACTTGCAGAAAATCTGCAGTCCGCTTGTCACCGAACTTTTGCAACTCTTTATATACGCGGCGCCGTTTTTATATTTAATTTCGTAGAAGCCAAAGCGGGTAACTAATTTTCCTTCCATTGGCTAAAAGTTGCTGGCGTTAATGGTTGTATACTAGTCCGCTCGCGCTTTTTCCTCGGGCTCGCGGAAAAAAAATTTGCACCGGCGAAAATCGAATTGACCGATTCGTCGTTACACGGTCGAACGTGTACACGGGCGTTCCGAGGGATCCACGAGGGAAACAGAAAGTCCCGGTAATAAAATCGCGCTCGCGACAATTGCGTTCGCGGGGACACCGTGGACGGCCTGGCGGCCCCTTTGCGCGTTCCGCCCAACTTTTTAATTGACAAGACACGTAATTGGTTTTACACGGATATTCAACGCGTTCATGGCACGTCCCTCCGCGGCGGGAAGGTGCTTTTAACTTGTCACGCATGGATCACCCGCGAGAGCTATTCTCTGCCCGCGACGGATCTCTGCTGCTTCGAGGATTGCTCGAACGTTTCCGGGCATTGGACAAAGTTATGTCAAGATTATGCATAAGGCTTTATATAAGTTATGTCAAGTTATATGTCATGATTATGTATAAGGTTCTATATAAAGTTATGTCAAGTAATATCTCAGGTTATGTATAAGTTTTTGTATAAAGTTATGTCAAGTAATTTGTCAGGTTATGTATAAGTTTTTGTATAAAGTTATGTCAAGTAATATCTCAGGTTATGTATAAGATTTTGTATAAAGTTATGTCAGGTTATATGTCATGATTATGTGGAAGGTTTTGTATAAAGTTATGTCAAGTAATATCTCAGGTTATGTATAAGTTTTTGTATAAAGTTATGTCAAGTAATTTGTGAGGTTATGTATAAGGTTTTGTATAAAGTTATGTCAGGCTTTGTATAAGGTTTTGTATAAAATTATGTCAATCTATATGCCACGGTTATGTGTAAGGTTTTGTATAAAGTTACGTCAATCTATAGATAGATTACTCTTTTTAATTACTCTTAATTTCGCGCATTCCACAATAAAATCCTGACACTATTTTATGGTGTTTCCAATTATTTCTCCAGTAGATGAATGTCTTTTGTTATCGATACCACTTTTAACTAATTGTCGACAAAATTAATGTAAGTACGTATATGGGTTTACTTACTGAAATCATCAGCAGAAGAAAGAGAACGATCGCCGCGATGTACCAATAATCGGTCAAAAATCTCTGGAAGTTCGCTAAACTAGCATCTGACAGCAGCAACCTCCTCAGAGTTGCCAATGGTCCACTCGGATCCACCTGTAATCAAGATTTCATCTTAACCCTTTGAAACATAACAGTTCGATAATGTAAACTTAACATAATTATTTAATTTTTTTTTAAATTTCAGTCGTCGCCTCACAGAGAAAACCATGAATATTGACGACGTGTGTCAACGTGTTAGCCCTTTTAAAGTCATTTCGACAGTGCCGATTATGATAATCGGACTGCGAATGTTTACGTCGACGCATATGCTCATGGGAGAGAGAAGAAATTTATGGGTGTCGGGGAGGAATTTGTTTTATCATTAAAGGATTTCAAAAATATAATTTCTTTTCTGAAAATTTTGCATATCGTGTATTTTGCTCATCGCATATTTTGCATATTGCATGTGCTTTGCATATTGCATATTTCGTGCACGTATTTGTTTTATTTCTATATACAGGGTGTTCACGATGTTACCAATTATTGATTTCCATTTCCCGAGAATTATTGTGATCAGAGAAAAATGAGAGAGGAGAGAGTTCTATATTTTTTTTCTGGTCAATAGAATAGCGTGCGTCAATTTTGCATGTTTATATTATTTTTTGAGAAGTGAAGGTGGTTTCCCTTCAATTTTTTAAATGGAATACTCTATATTTTTCTTTCACCGCTGTTACGTACGGAGATTTTCTCCTCACGTTTTTCCTTTCTTCTCGAA
>NW_027584116.1:0-7297 GCF_028453695.1 Augochlora pura
CCCCCTCCACCGCCGTTGTTACAGCGAGTCGTTACGCGTTGCTCTTTATGCGGAATAAATGTTGCGTACGTTACACGGGTTGCAACGTTCTGTCTGTTCATCCGTTTTGAAGCGCAACCACTCGGTTTTCATTTTTCTTGGAGATGATTACATTTGGTTACGAGATTTTTCTGGCAGCTCTCGTTAATGGAAATGAACGAATGGTGGATTTTATTACGACGATTTGTTAAGATAACGATGCGATGAATGTGGATGTTCAGAAATCGCTGAGTAGAGACGGTTGGTCTCTCTTTTAAAGACGTAACCCGACAATTTTTGTACTAATTTGATGGGGAATGACAGATTTTGATGTGACATAATCTTAATGGATTTTAGAGCTTGAATTTTCTACTTTTTGGTCAATTATACGTTTTTAATAAAACGCTTGTTAAAGAAGTAAAATTCTGTCTTATGAAGGAGTGTATAAAAATGTATCTAGATATTTATTAAATATCTAATTCGAGCTGCTATAATATTGCCAATTTTTATACAAATCTGATGGAGAATAACAGATTTTTAAATGACATATCCTTAACATAAACTTAGCAGATTTGAAAGCTTGAATTTCCTACTTTTTAATCAATTGAAAACGTATTAAAGGAGTAAAGTTTCGCTTTATAAACGAGAATGTGAAAGTGTATCTCTAGATATTTATTAAAAATCTAATGTTAGTAAAATAATACAAATAATATAACCCTTGTGGATAATATCGAAAAGCATAATTTTATTTCATATCTTTAACTTCATATCTTATTAAAATATAGCGAACGTTATCAGAGAAAAAATTTTACGGCAAAGACGCAGTCATTTACAAATTTTAACAAATACCTTAATAAATCTTAATACACTTTAATGTATTATAATAAATCTTAATATATTAAAAATCTAATTGATTTCCTTGATGAAACAATTATTACTAGTTTCTACAAACGACCATCTTTCGCAATTATATTATGAAATCGACAAATCGCCCGGCCTCTTTGGCTGAAACGTGCGACCCGCTCCTCGACGCGAACGGTCCGTCTTAATTCGAGATAGTGCATCGCATCGTTGGTAAGGAGCCGCCGTCTCCCGAGAAATTACAGGGCGTTCGGTCAACACTGAATAATCCAGGTCCAAAATTTCAATATCCGAAGTCCCGGTCGCTAATCAAACTGCAGCTGGAGCCTTTGGCGGGCGCGCCGCGAGCCGGCGCAGCTGACTCCCCGGGCACCGGGGGCAGTTAATTAAAAAGCGTTTTATTTGGAGGCTCGCTTATATAGCTCGAGAGCGCCCGGGCAACTTTCGGAATTCGTTTCGGGAGTTTAAACGAAACCGGAGGACTGTTTACGGGGAGGGAGCTGCGCGAAAGATTGACAGAGTTCGCGGAAAGAGAGCAGGGGGAAAAGAGAGTGTGTGTGAGAGAGAGAGAGAGAGAGGGGGAGGGAGAGAAAGAGAAATAGAAATGGAAAGAGCGTGCGCGTATCGCTTTAAGTAGAAGCCCCCGGCGGAGCTCGGTTTCGAGCTTAATAAGAGGGAAACTTGAAGTTGGCCACGCGCGATCGAAAGAGAGGCCAGGGATTAATTAGCCCGGTTGCGGGCACTAATGCGACAACGTTCCGTCCCCTATGCGCCAACCGGAAGGCCGGTTCCGCACGAAAAATGAATTCGAATTCAGGAAGAGAAGCGTTCCAACGGTGGAAGACGCCTCGCGGCTAGATCCTCCCCATCCATCCAAATTATTTCTCATCTTCTCCGACTGATAAAAGCATCGCTAATGACTTCGATAAATCACCGTACCCCGCGGACCGATCTTCCGGCTCGCGTTTCACCTAATTGAAATGAATTTCGTCCACCGTGGACGATTTTTTCGACCGGGAAATTCTCTAGCCGGAGGATCTGGACTTAGGGGTAGCTAATAAGATTGAAGGAAGCCGAGCCTGGAGACCTCCGGGAAACGGGTTTAAAAAGTTAGATATCTTAAGGCGGCTACTAATAGCAGCTGGAAGGGGGAGAAAATACTTTGAGAGGACGCTCGGTTCCGGCGTTAGTTGAAAAATGATGTATCTTTGAATTATGAAGTCTTTTTAATCATATTGCACGTGAGGGTCCTTACAGTCACTTTACGATACCTTTGGAACTTGCTGAAGAAATTATAACAATGTTAATTATAATAAATATATAAACATTTATATATTTATATTTTACATTGTAATAGAAGTAACATCAAGTTATGCCAAGGTTCTGTTTAAAAAATTAGCTATCTCAGGGCAGATACTAATGGTAACTGGAAGGGGAGAAAATACTTTGAAAGGACGTTAGTTAAAAAATAATATATGTTTAAATTAAGAAATCTTTTTAATCACTTTATACATAAGAGTCCTCATAGTCACTTTACAATACCTTTGGAATTAGTTGAAGAAACTATAAGAAAGTTAATTGAATTAAACTGTGATAAGTGTACATATATATATAAATATGTACATTTATTTATTTATATTTTATATCGTAATAGAAATAACATCAGGTTTTGTCAAGATTATGTGTAATAAATTACGTATCTTCAGGCAGCTACTAATAGCAGCTGGAAGGAGAAAAAATTTGGTGTCTGCTTTTGATTCAATTATGCAGGGGATACATATTAGGGGATAAATATTATTATTAAGTATTATACTTTGATTACGAATACTATATCTACTTAGTTATAGCATTCAAATACTTTTATATATTACAAATATTATTTATTATTATTATTATTTATTGCAAGTATTATCAATACCATTAAATATTATGAATATCATTAAGTATTATAAATATTTAGCTCGATAGAGAGACCATATAACACTTACTATAACGCCCGCATATTCAAGTTGACATTAAATTAGAAAATTACAAAGTGTTTCTATCATTTGGGTGATGACAAATACTATATACACATAGCTATAGTATTACGAACCACTTACGTATATTAAATATATTATCGATACTATTAAATATTATAAATACCAGTAATTATTATAAATACCATTAATTGTTATAAATACCATTAATTGTTATGAATACCATTAATTATTGTAAATACCACTAAGTACTGTAAACACAGTTAAGTATTATAATTACCATTAAGTAACACAAACACCGTCCACTATTATAAACGTATATCTCAACAGAAAAACCACACAGTACCCGCATATACAAAAGAAGCATCAAACTAGAGAATCACAAAGCGTTCTAAGCAGTGTTCTATTAGTCCAAGCAGCGCCTGGACACCCATCACCAGGGACCCGACTGATCCCGTCCATTTTAATCCCGCCTCGCTCGATCCCGGCCGATCAGAAATCCTTCCGCCTCTCCGCCCCCCGCAAATCCCGCGAACCTGGGTTGATCCGTCGCGTCGACGTCCAGATTAAAGCCGCGTTCCCGATCCGGACAGCCGGCGCGTCGAACCCCATGAGCCTGCCACCGGCGAACTGAAATTAGCCGAGACAGAGGGCGTGTTCCCTGTTTCTTCCCGCTCGGGCGACCGGGGGGCCAAACACTCGTTCGGAATGCCACGATTCGCGCCGGGAGCCGAATGCGAACGTGATTTGAATATTTTAAGCACCGATGCCGGCTAAAGGGCGGGACAGTTTTCAGCGTGGCTGACACGCCATGAATTATTTCGCCGGTCCTTCGTGCTTACACCCCTCCCCCTCCCCCTCCCCCACCCCCCTCGTGTACATATCTCTTTTTTCCTGTTTCCGTCTCGCCCACCCCTTTCCGTCCTCCCTCCGCGCACCGTGTTCGCCGCCGCAAGGCCGCGAACTACCCTAAATTCTCTCGCATTGTCCCTGTTACAGGGTCGCTCTCGCGTTGTCTCTATGGCGATCCTACGCCTATGCTAAGCATCCGCGGAATCGGTAGAGCGCGTGACACGGTCAGTGTTCGCGCTGAAGCTGTGGAAGAGTAAAAATTTAAGTACTATTATGTACTATTAAGTACAATTAAGTACTATTACTGCAGCATTTTTGTACTATATTCCAAAAATTACTTTTAGTACCATTGTTAGTATTATTATACTATATTAGTACTAGTATTACTGTTAGTGAAATGATTATACTAATAAGTACTATTACTGTATTACTATTGCACCATATTAGTACAAGTATTACTATTTGCACTATTATTATACTATATTATTACTAGTATTATTATGAGTACAATTATTATACCAACAAGTATTACTACTTTAGTACTATTATACGACATGTGTACCAGTATTACTGCTACTACTATTATCAATACCACTATACTATGCTGGTACTATTACAAGTACAGTTATACTCTATCAGCACTATTATTAGTATTACTATACTATAAAGTATATCATATTGTTATAGAATAAAGTACACTAGCATCGGGATAGCAAATTACCCATTAGAATTTTAGCACATTTTTATTATATCGAAATTTGCCTCTCCTTCTATAATCTGCCATCATTCACAATTTTCACTTCATAATTAACTACCCCAAAGCATTACCACACCAAATACCACCCGAATCAAAAACATCCATATACTTTGCCCACGATTTCAGTGAGACGCTCTACAGTGCGTCGGTCAATACGATGCTCGCCCCGTACACGATAACCAGTAGATCGTCAATGACGAAGAACGTATCCCCGGATTCTGTGTCGGAGCCGACTCCCGAAACGCGGATAGTTTAAATCGCCGGACCGACGAGCGTGTGTGTGCCCTCGCAGCCAGCTCTTCGTGGTGTCTCGGCGTCCTCGCCCTTAAGTTACTGCACGTACGACGTGGGTAGTAAATTCTGGAGAGCTATCGCACGGGGAGAGCACGGCGAAACTATTCCACGTAAGAAGCCGGTGGGGACGGCGCGGAGGGGCAGGGGCGTTCGGCCAAAGATCAGCGATTTCCGGGAGCCGAGACCGAAAAGGGGGTTACGCGTGTGCCGAATTCCCGCGGAATCCGCGCCGGTCGTCCTGTGCCGGTCGCGCGCGCGCGCCACGACCGTCCCGAAACTCTGCGGCCGATCGACCGCCCTCGCTTCCCGCGGAATATCTGGCATTTGTTTCCGGGCCGGGCCCTTCCCCGGAACTCGCTCTCCTCCCGGTTTGACGAACGTATTCAATATTCAAGCTCCCCCCGCGCCGCTCCCGCGCGGCAGCCACCACCCTTGCGAAGGCTGCTCCGTCGGAGGGATGCTCGAACAAGGCGCGCGCTTCTTCCGGATGATCTCTGCGTCCGCGTCCGTTTGCGACCGGCAACGCTCAATGAATTCTGATCGCTCGGAGCAGGATTCGCGGGCCACCGCTCCCCCGAAACGGGAATAAGTAATTAAGGGGGAGGGGTAGCGGTCGCGCGATTGGTTGAGGATAGTTCTTCTTTTTCAATAAAAAATCTGGTTTTATACTCGTCTTCAATTGTATAGCTATACCATAGATACCATAAAAATGTTTTCAAACTAGGATAATTTTAATTGGGTATTGAATCTATTTTAAATAAAACAATTATTAACGAACAAACTTTAACGGTTGTAAGCGAACCTTGTTATTTATTTAGCAATACAATTTCAGCTTGATAACGTTGTTCGACAGTATCATAAATGAAAAATGGAATCTAATTACAGTTTCGACCCCTGGACGGAAAAAATTAAGCTTTATCCCAAGTCAATTAGTCGTCCTGTTTTCGAGTTATCCCGTCGGCCAATTTAAAAAACATGGTATCGACAAAAACGCGTTTAAACTTTTCCGTAATCAAGCTAGTTACAGTCTAAAATTCGATATAAAAATTCAGTCCGGTATTCCAGGATCGTGGAATAAAAAGTTACGACTGAAAAATTAACAGGACACGTTTTTAACACATTTTACTACTGATTTGAAAAAATAGGAAATAAAATTTTTTATTGTGCTAACACGCACCCTTAAATCCAGTAAATCCACCCTTAAGTACGAATAAGGTATTTCATCTTCCAAAATATGATTAAAAATTGTATTATCTTATCATCTCCATCAAATAAATCTAATGAGCACTGAACATCTTAAAGACGCCCATTTAACGTCCATTTCAGGTCTGGATGACTTACGCCCCAAAATAGACGTCTTTAAGACGTCTGTTTGCTGTCTGAAATAGACATACAGCATGTACAGTAACTTTTCTGACATTATTCTCCAGCTTACAAACAAATAAGAGCACTATGTTTCTTCTTTGATTCTATTGTCCTCATTTACTTCCTTTTCTAGATTTTGATAATAGAAAAATTGGATTTTACTTCGATCTAGAGGAAATGAATATTATTCATATTTATTAGACCTTGCATGGAATCTTTGTCACGAGTCGGATTGGTTATTATAATGAAAAGGGTTACTGTAGTGAAATTTAGTTTCTCGATCATTGAGATATGTTTTCATAAAAATGCATCCCTTCACATCGTAACTTAATTCCTGGCGTATGGTAAGGCCGTATGGATTCTGCCATGGTATGGATCAAAGTCTGTCGTAATCAAGGGGTTGAAAGACAGCGCGTCGCATCAAGGAGCCGATGCAACCACATTTTATCTCGCTGAGTAGTACTCCGCGACGACTCGATCGTTTCCAGGTGCCTAACCACATCGCCCTAAACTCGAAAGACTACAGTCGATTAGCGGCGGCCTAAAAATCGCCGGTAACCGGCTTCCGGCGATCGGTCGCTCCGAGGGGTTAAAGGTCGGTCGGTGGACCGTCGGCCCGCGATAAATCCTGAGAAATTTAAAGGATGCCGTAATGGATTCCAGCTATATATCCTCTGCGAGACAGCGGTTCCCTTCGCCGGAGCCACGACCGATTTCCCCGGGCCGGATATTTCGAGCGATCGAAAAATTTTTGCGAGCCCCCGAGAGCTCGATCGATCCCCCGCGATTATCTTGCCGCACGGAGTTTACGAGCCGGAGAATTGAGAGTTGAAGGGTTCTTTTTCCGAGAGCCCCGCGGACGGTATTGCAGGAAATTGAGGGGACATGCCCGGGATGATGTTTCGAGGACGACAGAGTTCTCTGAGAGAGAGAGAGAGAGAGTGAGAGAGAGAGAGAGAACCTTTGCCGGCCAGAGGTTGCCCGATTTTTCGGAAAATCATCGCTTTTAAGTATAGTACCTTCGTCGTCGATCTGTCCGCACGAGAAGCTGCCTGTAGAAAGGGTTCGTCGATGCTCGCGACGCTGTTTTGTAATTCGTGGACATCGATTTTATATTTCGCGCAGGCGAATTTACTAATTTTCCTCGTCGCGTTAGGCTCGCAACATGCTT
>NW_027584117.1:0-2177 GCF_028453695.1 Augochlora pura
GTTATAAAAATCGTTGTCGGTGCACGCGTCAACGAGGAACGTTGTCCCGACGCGTAAAAATAAAATGCCGTCGATGTGAATCGATTGGCGAAGGCTGTTATTTCGAGCTCATTGAGAAGACGCGTCTCGCCCCCCCGGTGTCGGTTAAATAACAGTTTCAACGAGCCAATCGAAATAAAAAGCGCACTCGACGCGGCGGCCGTGGATTCCGCGGGCGCCGAAACGACGAGTTTATTGCGTGTAGCGCGTGCAGCACAACCGGACGTTGCGTTTGAATTAAACTGATTCATAAATATTAACACCCGGTGTTTACATTGCGGCAGACGATACACCGGGGACGCTTATATTTGATCCAGAATGCGCGTGTATCGCGGCGGCTGCGACGTAATCTCTCGACAATGATGCGAACTGCGTGTGCACGGCCCGCGGTAACGTGTACTCGAGCAAATATTTTCGTACAGGCGAGCGTAAACAGGCTTTTATAATTGTTGCAAAAACTTCGCCGCGCTCCCCCGCTGATTCCTTTCGCTTTAATAGATTCGAAAGTTTCGTAAAAATCGGTCGCTTTGCAAAAATCCCCGGATTGCGAAACGATGAACTGGGAAAATCACTCGCTAAACGACTCGTTAATTCGCAAACACGGTCGATCAAGATTTCCATCGAAATTTGATCGAAGTTTTCGTAATTGTTTGCAAAAACTTCGCCGCGCGTCCTCGCTAATTCTTTTTATTTTATAATACTCGAAAGTTTCGTCAGAATCCGTGGTTCTGCAAAAATCTTCGTACAGCGAAACAATAAACTGGAAAAATGACTCGCTAAATGATTCACTATGTCACTCGTTAAATCACTCGTTAATTCGCGAACACGGTCGATCAAGATTTCCATCGATCGATAATCCTTTTGGTCGATGGGAAACGATTGTCTGAAATTCGTCGTGCAACGTCACGCGGAGATAATGCCGCGAAAGAAATGGTTTAAATCCGTCATTAACTGTCTTTTTTTCGAATCGCATTCCCCGTAATGAATTCCGTCGTGCCGGCGCCCGAAAAATCCCATTACATTTTGCAATTTGTTTGCGAATGCGGTGGCCGCGCCGTGTCCAATGTTTCGAGCGGCCGGTACACGTACAAACCAGCGGGCGGCTGGCTTGGGAACAACAGCATTTAATTCTGTTTTCGTTTCATCTGGAAGTGTTAATTAAATTCTCTTTGGCTGATTTGATCCGCGAACGGGCGAACGCGGCCGACAATGGGGAAACGCGCGGATTTATTCGGAGAGCTGTTACATATCTGGTGACGGTCAAGATACCGTCCGAGTGCTCGTTATAAATTGCTTGAAATTCGGCAGACGGAGGTGGACGGAAGAGGACGGAAGAACCGTTCCGGCGACTTTTCAATTTCCCCGCCATTAATCTCCTATTAAGACAAATCCATTCAGCGAAAGATAAAGCTTTCTTTCGTTGGCGGCTGCCGCGCGTTCGCTACGAAATTATTCCGCGAGATCGAATCGATTAAACAGAGCCGACCGTTCGTAGACGTCGTTTATATTACGTATCGAAAAACACTCCGACGAAATACGGTTTACCTAAAGTATTAAAAAATACTCTGTCAGCGTATCGTATTAAATACCGCTGCGATTCGAATTCCGTTCACGCGTTGCACGAGAAATAACCGCGACGGTATACATCGTATTAAAAATTTCTGCGACGAAATTTAGTCCGTGCGCTATATATTTAACATTATCGTGAGAAAATTTGGTGCAGCTGTTATATTAAAAGTTGCTGCGACGAAATCTGGTTCGCAGAATCGCATTGAAAGTTGTTCTGACTAAATTCAGTTCGTATATTGCAGTAAAAATTACTACGACGTCATTCTGTTCATATACTATAGTAAAAATAACTCTTACATAATTCCGATTATATTTTATAATAAGAATAACTCTTCTATAATTCCGTTTATAAATTATAACAAAAATAACTCTTACGTAATTCCGTTTATATATTATAATAACAATAACTCTTCTATAATTCCGTTTATAAATTATAACAAAAATAACTCTTACGTAATTCCGTTTATTATATTATAATAAAAATAACTCTTATATAATTCCATTTATATATTATAATAAAAATAACTCTTCTATAATTCCGTTTATAAATTATAACAAAAATAACTCTT
>NW_027584118.1:0-2177 GCF_028453695.1 Augochlora pura
TTTCGGTGCTGCAGGCTCGAGTTCAAATCCCGTTGGAGGCAAAGTTTTTTTTTCGTGAAACACATTTTATTTTTCCAATTCTAAATCACATGGTTTATTTCAATGACTTTACATATATGTTTGTAATTTTTAAAAATATTTTTTTTAACTTTTGAAAAATATTTAATATCTTAAATCTAATAATTTAATAATTTTTGAATAATATTTTATCAACTCCAAAACAGCTTCGTCGAAAGAGAATCGTTGACCGTTTGCACGAAAAAAAAACTTTCTCATAAAAGGAAGTCGTAAAAAATAATTGGTTTCCAGGACGAAGGCTTCTACCCGTATTTGCTGAAGACGGAAAGCTGAGAAACTAGATTAATGAACTGTAATCTAAAGAATGTTAAACAAAGCCGTAATGACAAACATATGTAGTTAGAGAATGAATAAAATAAGCGATACTCCAAAACTATTTTTGTATGTATGCTGACTTAAATATTTTTCAAAAGTTAACAAAAATATTTTTAAAACATTACAAACATATATGTAAAGTCATTGAAATGAACCATGTGATATAGAATTGGAAAAATAAAATGTGTCTTACGAAAAAAAAACTTTGCCTCCAACAGGATTTGAACTCGAACCTGCAGCACCGAAATCGTACACTCTAACCATTTTTTTTTTTATTAAACATCATTTTATTTGAAGCCTGCAGTATACAATTTAAATGTTGCAAAATGATTGAAAAAAAATACATGATATTTTACATTTTACAGTTCAACGGCCGTGTTGGATCTTATAAACCTAATCTTATCCTAGTTTGTGCTATGATTTAGTTTAACGCTTGTTTAAAATTAAATTGGGTCAGTAAGGATGAAAGACCTTGATTAGTTCTTTTATTGGTGCGCCCAAAAATGGCTTTAGGCTAATTTGGAAAAAAATGGCGCTACTATATGTGTATAAATATGACTAAAGTGTACTAACTATATACAATATTTACAAAGACTTAGAACTACTCAGAAGTACTTAATTTTTGTCTTATTTCTATTGGCCCGGGGTTTGAGCGGAGGTTCGGGTTGAGCGAGGAGAAGGTGGTGGGATGCGGGTGGCTGAGATGTTTTGTGTTGACATGATTGTGTTTATTATTTTTTGGTGGTGAATATAGGGATTGAGGTGCTTTTTATTTAAACCAACAGTAATTTTTGTTTGATTTGGGGTTGGCTTTTTTGTCTTTGTGGATGATGTGAGTGCAGTATCTGAAGTTGGTGTTTGTGTCTTTATAGGATATCGCTTTGCTGTTGGGACCTCTGTCTATATGATAGATTAGGGGTATATTGTCACTATTTGAAAGTGTAACACTTTAGTTTATCGAAACAATTTATTCACATAAAACAAAACAAATATACACACGATTCTGACTACTGCGCTATGAAACTGGTACAGAGAACCGAACTCGCACGGATAGACTGACGGGTCGTCTCGGTCGCGGCGCGGATCGTTCCTTGGGTCAAGGCGTAACACCTATCTACCAAGATACGGACTGAGTTGAGTAAGGTGGGCAGAGAGGTCAGCTTTATCCGCATCTACTCTCTACTCCCTACTAGTCTTTCCAAAGGGTGGGCAGAGAGGTCAGCTTTATCCACATCTACTCTCTACTCCCTACTAGTCTTTTCCAAAGGTGGCAGAGAGGTCAGCTTTATCCACATCTACTCTCTATACTGCCTTTTTCAAAGAGTGTCGCAAGACTGTTTTTTCCTAGCTGCGGGTGCCCTTTTTATACCCATTTTGGGTTCCAGCCCTGACCAATGAGGTACCGAGTCTCGTACTTTTTATGACTCTCGGTACCTGCTCCGCCGCGCGTACGGCCAGCGAGCGTCGCCGGCGTACGATCACCGAGCGTCGCCGGCGTACCGAGCTCGTCACGTATTGAATATTTTATGTACAAAAAAATCTTAAAATTAACGTCGCGCTACAAAATTAGGTTTTCCGAATCCAGGTGTGGGAATATTTCTGGGGGAGTAAATCCTGAGGTTTTGCATTTTTTGTGATATAATGGTTGTGGATATAGGGGACCAGAGATTTGGTTGTTTGGGTGGTGGATGGCTTTCGCAAAATGGTTCCTGCAAATTTTTATTATATGCGAATCAATTCTGGTTATGTTCGCGGTGTTAAGTAGCGTTTTGTTTTTGTAGTGT
>NW_027584119.1:0-2177 GCF_028453695.1 Augochlora pura
TTATGTATATTATATGTATTATACGTATTATGTATATTATATGTATTGTACGTATTACATGTATTATGTATATTATATGTATTAAATGTGTTATATGTAAAATATGTATATACGTATTATATGTATTATACATATGTATTATATATAGTATGTGTATTATACTTATTTTACGCACTTTATGTACTATATAATTCATTTGCATTATATGTGCACGGTCAATATCTTCAAAATTTGAAAATAAATGGCATTAACAACGGTAAATTCAATTTAACCCTTCGACTACTGTTGGCGCATATTGGCGTCCGACACATGTTGATCTCCCGGTAGTGTAGGCGCCAATAGGCGTCCAAATCTCGCCTGTTTCGCCAGTTTATTATTAAATTTGATTATTAAATATTGTAAAGAAAGCTTAAAATTAATGTTCACTCTAAGTAATATTGGTTTAATGTAATAGAATTCTGTATTTTTAATATTTTAATATTTTAATATTAAAAATACTGAATATTAATGAGAAATGTGTGTCCAGCAAAAAACTTCGCTTTACTCAGTGGACGTCGTGACTCTGCCGTAGCCAAAGGGTTAAGCAAGTCTAAGGAAGCTTCACTTTAGGTCTACTCTAGATCAAACCTAGATCTAACCTAGATGTCAATCAAGTAGACAGTGAGGTTACAATTAATTCCAATTAATTGAATTAACGGTATTCGAAATAGATTATGAAATGACAAGAACACTAACGGCTCGAAAGGAACGTCTTCTTTGGTAGAATATTTAGCTTCCTCTGAGCCCTCTAATTAGCACTCTTAATATTAACCAGTGACTCATCTGCCATTTTACTATCTCTGATTAGTAGATAATGTTCTTGGGATGTTGAGGCACTTTTTCTTTCACTTCATATTACATTTTACTTGCTAATAAATCTGCTAAGCATTGACTCTATTTCTCCAAAATTAACTTGATAAAATACTGTATCATTTTAATGTAGACATTTTGATATCAATATACCTGTATGACAATATTCCTTTAAAAATATAGGTAATTTCCCCCAAAGTTTCATTAAAAAATATTAACATTTACAAAGTAACCAATCAGATAACGTGCCTGCAAATCAAATGCAAAAGCAAACAGATTTTTGTAAGTCGATGAAAACACAAAAATACAGGTATGCTCAGATGATTTCTAAGCTTTCCCTCCACGTTTCCCGCGCTAGATGAGGAATTATTAACGATTAAACATCTCCCTGACGCACGTGCGCAAGAATTGCCGTAGCGTAATCGCGCGTGAAACGAACTTTTCATTACCGTTTCGCGTGCCGTGATCCAGGCCGAAGATTACGCGTAAATTACAGCTGCGAAAATAGTTGCACACACGATTTACCTGCGCGGGATTCATCGTTCCTTGACTCGATGATCCGCGCGCGATACCGGGACTCGTTCCTCCTGCGATGAAGCTATTTCGTCTATCAATCGACGGAGCATTGTTCTATTTTTATATTTATTGGTGAAGGTTTAACATCCAACAATCATTTTCTATCTGAATATTATATTTTATATTAATACTATATTGATAATATATGTTTACAATTATATAACCATGGATTTGCTATGCCTATGAGAAAATTTTATAGATGTGACAATATTTTATAAATATAAAAATATAAAATATAAAATGAAATATAAAAAATTTTTAAAGAAAATAAATATAAAAATTTTTATTTTTATACTGAGGACCAAACAGTTATTTTGGAAACACTGTGGTGTAGTTTTTAACTTGACAGGATTATTAACCTTTTCTATATAGTGAGTTTGCTCGAGAATATGATACTGTGATAGATAACAATTTTATTCATAGATGACAATGAGTGTCAGGCTTTCGTTACTACTGATGACTCACTGGTAGTACCCAGAAATCACCTGATGTTTGGAGAGTATAGTCTTTGCTAGTGATCTATTGATAGACTCTTATAATCGCCTGACGTTGGATGACTCATTAGTAATATCCAGCAATCACTTGAGCCTTTCCGTGCACACATCGATTAACTCCATAAAACAAAAAGTCGAGAAACGCGATGAAATGATGTACATTATTTTTTTAAATTCCTGTTATAATATAGATTCACATATATAATATGATCAGGGTGTTTCTAAATTATTGTAACTCCGGGAAATGGGGGGTAGCTG
>NW_027584120.1:0-2175 GCF_028453695.1 Augochlora pura
ATCCGCGGCGTTCGACGTTTCTCGTATGGGCGTGAGTCCGTGCGAACGAGTGAAATTGTTTATCGAAGCACGGACGGAATCTGAGGGAATTAATTGATCGAACAATGAGATCGGTGACGGGGTTGACAATCCTTTAGTCCCTTGCATTATAATAACGAGTCAGGCTCGTGATAAGGATTCCACGCAAGCTTTGGTAAATTAATAAATTATTACTTTCTTAGAAATCGAAAACAAATTGAATTTCTATATTATCGAAGTTTTATAACGGAAGTAAATAAAGACAGTGCAAGAATTGCATTACTTCCTTGATAATAAGTGATCTTTATTTTTATTTTATTACTGTATATATGATAATGATAAATTGCTTATAATAAATGGACCGTGGATGTTTACGCGAAATAAAAATTGTTCGCATAAATCGAAGCAAATAAAAGAATCAATTCCTCCTAATTTATAAAAATAATTATAAAACAAATTATAATACTTAATAAATAAAAATCGTTTCATCAAGCAATGTGATCAAAATAAATGTCATCAATAGTACAGTAAAAGCTCGACTATCAAGTTAACAGCCTTAACAGACGCCATAAGATCTGTCTAAACTAGTCTCAGAACCCGCGACAATGGCGGACGGCAGAATAAAATGCCGGAGTCGTTAACGATCGTTCGTTCGCCGGCAATAATTTCCGAATAACTAAACAGAGATCGAAAACGCCGGCCATATCGTGATCGGCGCCGTGGATCGGCCGTCCAGCGCGCAAAAACGCATCGAATATGCGTGCGCGCACGCACGCTACCGATCCCTCGTCTCCTTTACGTACGTACGCGCGCGCTTGTGCGCGGCTGCTCGCCCTTGTCGGGGCGTATGCCAGCCGCGGATCGCCACTAAATTAAGGCAGAAGAAAAAGAGACCAGACGAGAGATGAGAAGAGAGAAGAGAGAAGAGAAAAGAGAGAGAGAGAAGAAAAGAAAAAAGAAGAAAAGAGAGAGACGAGAAGAGAAAGAGAGAAGAGAAGAGATAGATGCGAAGAGGAGAAGTGCACAGAGAGAAGAGAAAAGATAGATGTGAAGAGGAGAAGTACACAGAGAGAAGAGACAAGAGAACAGAGAAGAGAAAGAAGAGGCAATAAAGAAGAGAAGATAAAGACGAGAAGAGAGAAACTAGAAGATTGAGACAAAAATAGAGAGAAGAGGAGAAGAGCAGAAAAAGAAGAGCGAAGATAAGAGAGAGCTGAGAAGAGTATAATGAGACAAAAAAAAAGGTACAAGACAGAAGAGAAGAGGGAGCAGAGAGGAGCAGAAGAGACAAGCCAGACGAGGAGAGAAATGAGAGTAGAAAAGAGCAGAAGAGCAGAAGAGTAGAGACAAGAGACAAGAAACAAGAGAAGGGAGAGAAGAGAAGCGAGAGAGCATTGGAGAGCAGAAGAGCAGAAGATCAGAAGAGTAAAGACAAGAGAGAAGAGAAGAAAGGGAGCATTGAAGGGCAGAAGAGCAGAAGATCAGAAGTGTAAAGACAAGAGAGAAGAGAAGAAAGGGAGCATTGAAGGGCAGAAGAGCAGAAGATCAGAAGAGTAAAGACAAGAGGGAAGAGAAGAAAGAGAGCATTGAAGAGCGGAAGAGTAAAAACAAGAGAGTAGAGAAGAGACAGTAAAGAAGAGAAAGAAGAGACGGTAGCACGGAAGAGAGGGACGAAACGAGAGAGAAACGAGAAAGGAACGAAAGAGCAATGGGAGAGAAACAAGAGAGGAACGAAAGAGAAACGAAAGGGAATCGAGAGGGCAGCGAGAGCCAAGACAATATCAGAGCAGAACACCAAAGCAAAGGGCGAAGAGGCAAGGGATCTCGGAGTCGAGGAGAGAGAAACCAGATTGAACCGAGGAAGGATCAGAAAAAGAGAGAAAGACGCATAGATTGAGAGAACGTCAGGAAGAGAAACAGAAAGAGAGAGAGAGAGAGAGAGAGACGGAGAAAAATGCAACGGAGGAGCAATGCGCATGCATAGCTCGGGCGACACACATCGATCAATCATTCGCTAATTATGCCCGCGATTTCTTTCTTTCGTGGGGGCTCACCGGCATCGCGAGCGGCCATCGACCCCGTCGCCGTGGATGGAACGAACCGGCCACGGCCGAGAGAACCACGACGGAAACGTATTCTCTCTCTCTCTCTCTCTCT
>NW_027584121.1:0-2175 GCF_028453695.1 Augochlora pura
CCGGGTTCCACGCCTGGAAGTTGTGATATCTGAATAAGAATATGGATGGTTGCCTGACAACGCTGGCGAAGAATGACGCGTCCCGACGACTGGAGACTGCCTCACAGGAGCATGCACTGCCAATTGTTTGGAGGTGTTATGCCCGAGGAGGCTGCCAACTCATGCTCGGCTCGCAACGAGAGAAGATTCGATCGAAAGCATGTCGAGCAGATGGCAACGGTCCAGTCGTTTATTTCGCACACCGCCAATAGCGATCGAAATCTCGTCTCTCATATTACAAGAGGAAATCAGTCGATCGATTGGCGATGTGTGTCCGCAAGCAGGTTGAAACTGGGCTCAGTGTTGCGAGACACCTGTTCGGTGTCCGTAATGCACGTCGGCAGTCCGACCCTCTTGTGGACAGATCTCCGCTTGTTCTTAAGCGTTCGTGAACAGCCCGACGATTCGTAAATGATGATGAATACGTTACGCGTGAAGTCGCTCGTCGGACGAAAGAGAATGAAGTTACTGTTGGCGACTGCTACGCGGTCGCGAGATGGATCCGGGAACGGAAATGTCGGCACGGTGTCATGGCGCGGTTTGCGCACAGGACCTCTCGGTTTGAGGCGCTTACGATCTAAGGGCGACGAGGACTGTTTGCCTCCGTGGCCGGATCGGTTTGATCTCCTAGATTGCGTAGCGGTTTCGACCGACGGACAACTTCTCCCGAGACTACATATTTCGCTTCCAGACGCAGAGTGAGAGTCCTCGAGCTCGTATCGACCTCCTTCGATCGGGATCTCCGAGGAGGCTGATGAGCGCGCGTCGCGGCGCCGCGGAAGGGGTAGTCACGCCACACTCACACATACTAATACACTTTTGCCGGTGTGCTGCTCCACGACACCTTGACTTCGACATCTTATGTAACCAGCCCGGTTACAACGCCTTTTACTCCAGCAGTCGGCTGCACGATGGCCCAATTTTCCACACTCGTAGCATTTAAGTTGCGGTTTCAATCATTGCGACGGCAATCTCGTTTCATACTCTTCCAATATCTTCATCTTGAGAGTATCTAAATCGCGAAGTTTGTCTTGGGACTTCATCGCACACCTGAAATTCTCAAAGCTTTCTGGTAAACTATTCAACAACATCGCGCTCTGCAAGTCTTTATGAATTTCTATATTCATCTCAGCAAGTTTGCCTATAATCTCAATGAAACTATTTATATGTGTCGAACGTGATCGCCACTCGCCATGCGATGAGTCTTGAGCCGTCTCAGCAACGTGGCTCTTTTCGCCGGCCCTTGCGACGCATACGTTGATCGCAACTTCTGCCATACTTCATTTGCTGTCCGACACCCTTCTAACCGTTTTAACTCGGATGGACTTATAAATAATATTGTTACGTGAGCATAGTCGCGGCATGTTGATTAATAACGTCACGACTTTAATAACAACAGAACTCTTTATTCGGGAAAGGGGGAACTTAATATTCGACCGTTTACCACGACGTTTCTCTCAACTCTGAGTCGTTCTTGTTAAATCGTTGCTCAGGAGGTATTTACCAAGGAACGATGTCACAAGGAACTCTCGATATCAAAAGATATCGATCCATTCACACACTTCAACACACTTCAACAATTTAACAATAATGTAAGGACCTTCCCAATTTGCTTGCAACTTTGGACATTTTCCTTTTACTCTGTGAGTATGAAATAACCATACTAAATCTCCTTCACGAAAAAACCTCTCTACAATTCTAGAGTCATAATTACTCTTCATTTTCTGCGAAGAAATTCTTAGCCGATTACGAATAAATTGATGAATAGAATACATCTTATCTTTCAAATTAAAAGTAAAGTCATTGATGCTACAAGACTCTTCATGAGGACTTCCCCTAATCAAATCTAAAGGCAATACTATTTCACGTCCATATAACATCATAACTGGCGACATCTTCAAACTCTCATGTTGAACAGATCTGTAAGCTAACAAAAATAAAGGAACCAATTCATCCCAATTCTTCTGATGATCACAAACAAACATTGAAAGATATTGAAGAATTGTTCTATTTAATCTTTCTACCAAGCCATCTGATTGTGGACGTAAAGGAGTTGTCCTCGTTTTCTTAATTCCTAATAAAACCATGACTTCTTTAAAAACATTAGATTCAAAAGTACGACCTGATCAGAATGAA
>NW_027584122.1:0-381 GCF_028453695.1 Augochlora pura
CTCTCTTATATCCTTGCATATTATGTTGTATCTCACTTATATACACATAAATTACCTTACATCCTCTTGTGTCTCCCTCATATCCTTGCATATTATGTTGTATTTCACTTATATACAGATAAATTCCCATGTATCTTCTTGTGTTTCACTTATATCCTTGGATATTATTTTGTATCTCACTTAAATACACATAAATTCCCCCGTTTCCTCTTCTATCTCTGTTATATCCTTGGATATTATGTTCAATGTCTCTTATATACAGTTAAATTACCTTGTATCCTCTTATGCCTCTCTCATATAATTGGATATTATGTTTTATCTCATTTATATACTCTTAAATGCCCTTGTATCCTATTGTATCTCTCTTATATCCGTGGATAT
>NW_027584122.1:481-1540 GCF_028453695.1 Augochlora pura
GCCCTTGTATCCTATTGTATCTCTCTTATATCCGTGGATATTATGTTGCATCTTACTTATATGCATTTAAATTCCCTTTCTATCCTCTTCTATCTCTTTTATATCCTTGGATATTATGTTGTATGTCAATTATATACACTTAAATTCCCTTCTATCCTCTTCTATCTCTCTTATATGCATGGATATTATGTTCTATCCCACTTATATACACTTAAATACCCTTGTATCCTCTTCTCTCTCTTTTATATCCGTGAATATTATGTTGTATCTCACCTCTATACACTTAAATTCCCTTATATCCTGTTCTATCTCACTTATGTACACTTAAATTCACTTGTATCCTCTTCTATCTCCTTTCTATTCTTGTATATTATTTTGCATCTCACATATATAAACATAAATTAACTTATATCCTCTCCTATCACTTTTTTATATCCTTGGATATCATGTTTTATCTCACTTATATCCACTAAAATACAATTGTATCCTCTCCTATCTCTCTCATATGATTTGATATCATGTTTCATCCGACTTAGATACACTTAAATTCCCTTCTCTCCTTTTGCAGCTCTCTTATATCCTTGCATATTATGTTGTATCTCACTGATATACGATTAGATCCTTTTTTATCCTCTTCTGTCCCTCTCATATAATTGGATATCTTCTTTTATCTCATGTATATCCACTTAAATACCCTTGTATCCCTTTCGATCTCTCTAATATCCTTGTATATTATGCTGTATCTAACTTTCATACACTTAAATTCCCTTATATCCTCTTCTATCTCCCTCATATCCTTGCATATTATGTTGTATCTAACTTTTATACACTTAAATTCCCTTATATCCTCTTCTATCTCCCTCATATCCTTGCATATTATGTTGTATCTCAATTATACGCACATAAATTCCCCCGTTTCCTCTTCTATCTCTGTTATATCCTTGGATATTATGTTCTATCTCACTTATATACACTTAAATTCCCTTCTATCCTCTTCTATCTCTCTTATATGCATGGATATTATGTTCTATCCCACTTATATACACTTAAATACCCTTG
>NW_027584122.1:1640-2174 GCF_028453695.1 Augochlora pura
TCTATCTCTGTTATATCCTTGGATATTATGTTCTATCTCACTTATATACACTTAAATTCCCTTGTATCTTCTTGTATCTCTCTCATATAATTGGATATCATGTTTTATCCCACTTAGAGCCATTTAAATTTCCTTGTATCCTTTTGTATCTCTATTATATCCTTGCATATTATGTTGTATCTCACTTATATATTCATAAATTCCCTTATATCCTCTTGTGTCTCCCTCATATCCTTGCATATTATGTTGTATCTCACTTATATACAGATAAATTCCCATGTATCTTCTTGTGTTTCACTTATATCCTTGGATATTATTTTGTATCACACTTAAGTACACATAAATTCCCCCGTTTCCTCTTCTATCTCTGTTATATCCTTGGATATTATGTTCAATGTCACTTATATACACTTACATTACATTGTATCCTCTTATGCCACTCTCATATAATTGGATATTATGTTTTATCACATTTATATACACTTAAATTCCCTTGTATCCTCTTCTTTCTCTTTTATATCCAAGGATATAAAA
>NW_027584123.1:0-2174 GCF_028453695.1 Augochlora pura
TTAAGATGGTCAAAACTGCCCTTAGAGGTTTTTCGATGAGTCATATAGAGTTCGACAGCTGACCAATAAAAACTCATCTGTGCAAAATTTTAACCCTGTAACTTGTCCGTGAGGGTAGTTACAGGGTAAATTAGATTTCGCGGTTTTCCGGCATTTTTCCACCTTTAGCGACTTTCTAAAATTTTGAAAAAAATATGGCTTATTTTAGACATCAAGCCGGATGTTATAGAATTTTTTCAGACTTTTCAGTTGCAAACTGTGATTATTAAAAATGAAAAACCCTCAAAACATCGGAAAATTGAAGATTTCTCACTTTTATATTATATTCAACACTTTTATCTTAATTCCCTGATAAGGTACTATCACGGCTGGTGTACTCAATTTTTCTCAGATTTTTTGCCAACCTGCAATATTGTCAAAAAAAAATGAAAACCCAATTTGTCGATGTTTTTTGCTGTCAGAAAGAAGCTATTACTTGTCTAGTTTACCGCGAGTGTGGATTAAGTAATTTTAAACGTTATTGCAACGAAACAGACAATTTTTTAACCCTGAAAATGCGAATTAAGCGAGCAAAAAAATTGTAACGAGCGGAATATATGCCGAAATGTTTCCGCTCGTTACAACTCAATCGGATAGTGGAATGGTTAGAGCGAATAATTTTGGTGCTGCTGGGATCGGGTTCAAATCCTATGGATCTATGGGAGCGTGGGCCTATTGGGGGAGGGGGAGGGGCTTATTGGGGAAGGGGCGGAGCCTATCGGAGACCAAAGTCCAAAGTTGAAATCGAAATCGAAGACCGCCACGCCCCTCGCCCGATAGGCCCCGCCTCTTTCCCGATAGCCCCGCCCCCTTGTCTCATAAGCCCCGCCCCTTTCCCCACAAGCCCCGCACATCGCCCGATAAACCACGCCCCTTCCCCATAAGCCCCGCCCCTTTCCCGATAGGCCCCGCCCCTCCCCCATAAGCCAACAACAACTATAGCCAACCAACAACGCCTCAGACTGGGTGCTTGCTTTCAAATGATGTCTTGCTCGAGCCTCGCAGTTCCGCGCGATATCTTTGTTAAATTTACGGGAATTGTGACTTTGGAAATTTACTCCGGGCACCATACGACGCGTAATTTCTCTAGTTAATGACTCAATGAAATTTTGTGCCCTCCTGGATTTAATCGAGAGGTAACGAGAAGCTGGTATTCTGAGCTCATGAACGGCCTCAACATCGTACTTCTATTTTATTTTCTACTAAAAAATTATATTTTCAATGTTTTTAGTATTTAGGAGTTGGATACAATTACAATACCGATTTCGGTTTTTGGATCAGTTATGATAATCGAGGTGTTATAACTGTTATGGATGTGTCGATTCTGGCTGTTTTCTGTTCTAAAAATGATTTGAAAAGAAGATACGTATATATAAAATTGTAGCAAAGTTCGATCGACAAAACCAAAGTCCAATGTACTTACTTTTTCACGTCTATCATACAGTGTAGATTCTACGTTAATTTTCACTAATTCAGTAGCAATTACAAAAGAAATACAAAAATCGCAAAAAAATAAAAAAATGAATATTAGTATTAATATTTATAATAATATCGTTCAAATTATTTATGCCAAATCGATATCATAAAAGTAGGTTGTTAAACAAAAGTGATAAATAAAACCAGAGTTCTGTGTTATCTGTTCCATTTAACAGGTGCTAAGTAATTAATCAGAGAAGTAGACAGTGATTTCAGCACGGTAGAGGTGCGATTCGTACCATACCTGGAGATCCGAAAAATCGATCGACTCGATGCTTCCTATGAAGAGAAACGATCATGCACAGTCTCGTTCAGTATCCCATTTATTCTCGACGCTCAGTCCCGAGAGAGGGCACAAGTAGATAACGAGGAGGGGTTGCTGAACAAAGACGTCTCGGACCATCGTGCTCCATGACTCGGGGTATTACGTCCAATATAAGACCCGATCGTTTGAAAGCTCTAAACGCGACCGGAAACATCGATAAACCTAAAACAATAATTTCGTAACCTGCCGGAAATCGGTCGTATATCACAATTTACAAAATGTTTGCGTCCCGCAGAAGATGAGAGCTGAGACAAGATCCTGAGAAAACGGGGTAAAATAAAAAACGTTTATCATACATTTTTCACATTCAAAAGACAATACGTTGAGACGCAAC
>NW_027584124.1:0-2174 GCF_028453695.1 Augochlora pura
AACAGGAGGAATAAATTTCAGCAGATCCATCATCAAAATGGTGGCATGCTCGCGCATCAATCACACCTTTCTCATTAAACAGCTACCGCGCATGATCGCTTACAATCTCGACACAAAAACCAAAGTCTAAATATATCTTTAAAAATCTATTTAACTATAAGAAAAATTTGTAAAAACTCTCGAACGTGTATTCAAGTCCCAAGAAGCCTCTTGATATTTTTCTATAATTCTTTACCGAATAAAATCGCATAAATCTCATTCAACCCTTCACCCACCCCAAAGTAACAAAGCTCTGACTTTGGTAACAAAAGTTGTCAGTTATAAAAATGTACCAATTATAAATATATATAAATTTCATTCAACTCTTCACCCACCCCCAAAGACTGACTTTAGAGAAAAAAGTTGTCATTTATAAAAATATACCAATTAATAAACACAAGCACAATTATTAACCACCTTCGCGCATCTTCCGTCAGATCGTTTAACTCTTTGCACCACGGTGGGATTAAAAATGTCCCATCTATTTGATTCACGGCAACGCATTGTGGGACATTTTTATCCCCACCTCGTAGTATTGTCATAACTAGTCCCATACTTACGTTGTTCATTCACAAACCCACGTGACAAATTAAAACTATTTAAATCCCATTCTACAACAACAAACCCAATTGAATCATTATTTGTCCAAGCTCTTAAATCCTTCCAACGAAAACGCAGTTATTATTGTTATTATATGCAGTTATTAACGCTCTTATTATTGTTAAAACGCACTAATTTCGTTTAATCAAAAACGCCACAAAATGTCTGTGCAACACGGATCCATTCATTCCACAAAATCCTGCGCCTCGAAGAGTTAAAATCGGCTCGAGCCGCGTCGTACTTAACCCTCTCGCCCGACCAGCACAAACAAGACGTTGGTAATCATCTCGCGCGCTCCTCTTCGTCTTTTAAAAAGAAAAGCTCGATCTTCGAACAGGAAGCATCGCTCGTCGAGTTGTCTCCTCCATCAGATTACATTTCAGCACGCATCTGGCCGGATCCCAGAGCTAGGCAGCAGCAGCAGGAGCAGCAGCAGTAGCGGCAGACCCCGTCCCGCGAAATCCAGGATTTGCATAAGCGCATGCAATCTAGCGATTACTCTGTCGGGTGTTGATGCGGGCCCGCATTAACGAGGAAGCGGCCGGATTGAGCAACCAGTTGAATTTGACGCGGCCATAATAAACGCGCCGCGCATAATTTCATTTGGGATCGGGAGGAGCTAACTGACGCGCGCGGGCCACTTAGCCGACGGATGCGCCTTTCGCGCGGCCGAGCATCGCTAAGAGAGAAAAAGAGAGAGAAAGAGAGAGAAAGAGAGAAAGAGAGAGAGAAAGAGAGAAAAAGAGAGAAAAAGAGAGAAAAAGAGAGAGAAAGAGAGCGAAAGAGAAAAAGAGAGAGAAAAAGAAAAAGAGAGAGAGAGAGAGAGAAAGAGAGAGAGAAAAAGAAAAAGAGAGAGAGAGAGAGAAAGAGAAAAAGAGAAGGAGAGAGAAGAGAGAGGGAGAGTCGTCGACGATAAAAACGAGCCCGGCTTTAATAAGATCCGTGAGCGCGATAGTTATCGTTCGAGCACCGTGTAACGATGCTGCCGCGATGCGTGTACGAGCCGGCATTATCCTACAAAGTGTCGATTAGCCGTGACAACGATATCGCGGATGGAGTTACCGCCCCCGGGGCCCGGGCCTGCAAGATGTTCGCCCAGCGGGGCGGCCGGAAAGTCGACCCGCGGGGGCCGGGGTGTTGCGGGGGCCACGGGGACACCTAGCCTGCCCTTTGACAGGTTCGCCCTGGCCACCGGCCACTTTTCCACTTTCGAATACGGGACACGACGGCGCACGGACGATCGAACGATGATACGTAATCTGATTTCTCGGGATCGGGTTTATTGGGGACGCGCCGGGATTATGGTGTCCTGTTGCGGCTATTAGAGTGGCCTCTTTCCAGCCAGCTGCTATGGATCCTTTGCCGGCCGCGCGCGTTTCTCGAATAGCTCGACCGAACCTCCGCTTCAACGGATGCCTCGTTTCTTTGTTTCTTTTTTTTGTCAGGAACAATTTTAACACTTCGCTGATCGGCTGTAATCATTTTTGTTGTGGGGCGGTTGGATCTACTAATGTTTTTATATATTTAGAATATTG
>NW_027584125.1:0-2173 GCF_028453695.1 Augochlora pura
AAATTAAGGATAAACTTAACAATAAACTTTTTCTGGGATGAAAAATTGTTTCGATGCAATAAAGTTTAAAATTACTTGATCCACTCTCGCGGTAATATAGAAAAGTAATAGCTTCTTTCTGACAGCAAAAAACATCGACACGTTGGGTTTTCATTTTTTTTTTGACAATGTTGCAGGCGAGCAAAAAATCTGAGAAAAATTGAGTACACGGGCCGTGATAGTGCCTTATCAGGGAATTAATATAAAAATAGAGAATTCATAATCCGAATTCATAATAAATAGAATTCGAGAATCCTCAATTTTTCGATTTTTTTTTGGTTTTTCATTTTTGATAATCGCAACTTGCAACTGAAAAATCTGAAGAAATTCTATAACAATGCGGCTTGATGTCCACAATAAGCCATATTTTTTTCGAAATTTTAGAAAGCCGCTGAAGGTGAAAAAATGCCGGAAAATCTCGAAATCTAATTTACCCTGTAACAACCATCACGGACAAGTTGCAGGGTTAAAATTTTGCACAGATGAGTTTCTATTGGTCAGCTATCGAACGGTAAATGACTCGTTGAAAAACCTCTAAGGGCATCTTAATCGGCTATGCCCTTTCTCTTAAAAGAAATGAGGGTACGAATACTTATGGGACTGACTGTATATTCTGCGAGCCAATTCCGTGAAATCTCTCGCGTCCAGTGTTGTTTATTAAACCTTTACACTCGAATGGTGACTCCGAGGCACCACTAAAATTGTTACACGTTCCAAAATAATTTTTATATTATCAGAAATTAGATTTCAAAAATTATTAAAAATATAACTGTTGTCGCACGAGTTACAAGGTACAGTTTCACATGCATCACAATACATTCTGTCATATAAAATGGAAATGTTACACGTCGGAGAAGTTCTTTTAGAATTGCAGTTAAAATGGCTTCGAGTGCTGTTTATTAACCGGTCGGCTGTTTTCGACGCGCGCGCGCTCGTCCCGGCACAGAATTCCATTTCTTCGTGGCGGGAATACCCGACGAAAACGGCTAACTGGTTAAGAAGGATACACGGACTGGTTTTCACGATTAAATTACATATTTTATAAGCGTTGCGTCTAAACAAAATATGAATACTGATCAGATGAAATACGAAACGGTAAAAACGTTTGGAGAATTTGAAAAATGGTTGCTTTATTTTCTTATTTAGAATGATTAAAAAGCGAAATGAATATTCTTTGGCACGGACAATTTTTATATTGCTTAAAAATCCGTCGCGTAATAGTTAGTGCAGCTTATATACATTTCTGAATAAGTTATGAATTAATATTTGAGGGCGAAATTGTGATTTCGACATGGAAGTTAATAAAACGGTGTAGAATGTAGTTCACAGGGGAATCAAGTATTAAAATGAGTCACGTGTGCGTGCGGTTGGGTCAAGTGTTACCGAGTCTGTCCAGGACTGACTCATTCTACTTTGAAGAGACGGTGACGCTAATATTTCCTTTAACCCTTGATTCCACTGTCACTTAAAAAATTTCCTTTTTTCCTCTAAAATACCTCTTCTAATTCGGTACAGAGACATTTAAAAATAAAAGTTGCGATTCGGAGATTTTTAATATTTTATACCGTATAGCATTACCTGGATAATACAATACTGACACATTATAATAATCGTATTAAAATATCTATATTTATATAGATTACTTTCTACTATATTTTATTTTATTTTTCTCAATATATATATCAATACGGAATATAGTAAAAATAATATTTCATTACTTTTAAGAACCATATTATTATTGAGAAAATAAAACTCTAAATATCTTTCCTATATTTCAGTATTAAATACGTAAAAATATTATCGCCCCCCATTGAGAAATTAATAAATAATATACCATATCGACGCAGCGTTTCGAGGGAACGACACTATAGCGTGAATTGCGAAACGTTGGAAGGTGGAGCGCGATTAACCCCTTGCCGTACTTTAACGAGTCAGACTCGTGATGGAGATTTTTAGTAATAATCTATTAGGTATGAATATTCATCCGTTCCTTTAACTGGGAATAAAATTCTATTCCCCCATTACCAATATTTAAACATTCAAGTAGATATAATCACACGATAAATATAAAATTTCCTTTTTCATCGAAGAATTTAGTGCGATCGAAGAAATTCTAATCGTGCAACCTCTAAAG
>NW_027584126.1:0-2172 GCF_028453695.1 Augochlora pura
ATGGAATATTTGAAAAATACACGGTACGACCGGGTCCGTACGTAACATATGTATCACTAATTACTAATACGTATACATTTAAAAAACGTTTATTTATAACTATATTAATTGCTACAATTTATACATCACAAGTTATTAATATCACTAATAATAACACTTGACACTGTAAATTAATAATACTAGTAATAAACTACAATAACACATTTTGTGATTGACAAAATGACCAAAAGTAACACAATGTGGAGATTGCACTGGACAACGCTTGCCTTTACCGACGATTCGAACGAGAATGACGAAGAGTGGAGTCGAGGATATACGTTACGCAGGGAAATGGACATGTGACGCATGCGCCGGGAGTCCCGCATGGCAGCGTGGAGTGTCCACCGGGTGAACATTATAATCCTGAACACGATTGTGACGCGAAGTAATCTTTCGTAGACCAGAGTTATAATGTTCACGTAGTGGATAGGCCTCGTTCTACAGTACAGCAAAACAAAGTTTTGTAGAACAAAAATGTAAATTCAAATATTTTCGTATAACGATATCAATCTTGTTCAAATGAATAACGAAACAATGTCGTTCTTTCTCGACGTTCGACAATCCTTACTCCATGGCCACTTAAAATTTCAGGATTGACGGAAAAAGTACTGAACGTTACTCTGCTACTACCGTCGGAGTGCTATTGCTACGCCACTGTAATTTATCGATCTTTTCGCTACGCCGATGCCGAGGTTCGGCGGAGTCGGTAAACACATGTGCAGCGGTACGCGCCGCAGCTCCTTTGACTCTAATTCCCGGAAGACAACTCATAATACAATAACACAACTTTTTTAATTTTAACATTATAAAACTGAATTTTTTTTAACATATTGCTGATAATTTTCTGATTAAAATGAGACTAAACACGACATAATTTGGATAAATATTTTTGATATGGATAAATATTTTTCGACAATCTTTACTCCAAGGCCTCTTCAAATTCCAGGGTTGATGGAAAAAGTGCAGTAAACTATTCCGTCACACTCTCCGTCAAACGCATAGAATTCTGAATATCTCGAAATCGAGACCATCTCTGCACCTACCGTCTCAAACGCGAGGCCATCTCTACACTCACTGTCTCTACTCTGAATGTCTCTCGAATTACACAATACCATATGTAGCGTTGTCTTTAATACTTCCTTTATAATAGCCACGTTCGATCATCAAATTAGAATTTCCTGAATTTCTTATTAATTTCAAAAATTTCACAAATATTATTAATGAAAAACTTACCAATTCAGTTGTAAATGTTGTAATTCAGAAGTTGTAATCCACGTATGTAATCCACTTATGTAGAACGGCACAGATTACACTAACTTTCACCTTCACTGCACTATTATTCCACACTGATGTTATTATATTCCACACTGCTATTATTCCTGAACGGTGAAGTTATAGGGACGAAATCTCGAACGAAACTGTTTTTTTTTTTTTTTTTTATAACGAACGTTTATTGTGCCAAGAAAAACAATTATAAATATATATACAAGGGTACAATAAACCTAAACGTACAAACGGTTATTACAACTCAAAATTAAGAATTAGATTAATGGCTCTGCCTCGAGCACGCGCAATCTTAAGCTATGGCTTTTTTTTTGCACTTAATGCTACTTTAAATCTAGAGACAAGTAAAGTTACTTAGACTAATGGCGGGGTTTGGGTTCGTGTATAGGAAAAATGGCACTAGGGGAAAAACCTATACAATTTTTGCGTTTAGATGTTTAGGTGGGGGGGGGGGTAAGTGGGAATTACCGCTGGGGACTTATTAATTTGTTTTACAAAGATTATTATTGACTATTTGTGTTATTACAACCACCAGTACTTTTTTGTATTCAGTCTGTGTACGTCTTTTTTGTCTATGTTTGATAGTTTAGTGTTGAAGCGCATATCTGGACTGTTCAACGGTGCGTTTGTATCGAATAGTATTTTTTTGTTATATGTTTGCCTATTGATGTGATATATTAATGGGATATTGTCCTTGTTTTGGATGTAGCCAGCTGAGTCTAGATGCGTGAAAGATTCCGGAGGGGTGTAACCGGTTTGTCTGGTTCTATCGTGGTATAGGGGGTTGGGGTATGTTGAGCCAAAGATTAAACTGTTTGTATGAATTTTCCGCGTGTTTGCCCAATGATT
>NW_027584127.1:0-7264 GCF_028453695.1 Augochlora pura
AGTCGTAGTGCAAGGGTTTAAAAGACTGAAGCAGCTAATATTACAACAGTCCCTATCTTTTAGTCTTGATCCTAGTGGACGGATGACTTAACTTTTTACTGCGAGCAGAAGACATCGATAGTTGTGGAATGTCTGGGAATTCGATCAGCCTTAAAGTTTCTGGTATATCTTGGCTAGCATCGACCGCGGCTTCGTATCGTTACGTATCGCCTCTTTCAAAACGATTGTGAATGTTGGAATCGCGGAAGAATAGGCGAGACATACACTTTAAGCAAACTTTTTATCGGGACCTCTCCCGGCTGCGCATTTCGATCCCTTTCATGCCTTTCATTCTTAGGAAGGGCTTGTTTATGGCATCCCGTAGATACGGTAAAATAGGAAATAGTTCCCCAGAGGCAAGATGGAATTTTTCCTCAAGACTTGATTGGAGTCAAGTCCTTCGACGTCGTTGCGATCGTATCTCTGATACAAAACGCTCACGTTTCAAAGTTAAGAAACAAACGATGTAACTTTTAGCATTCAATTGCGCTGATTTGTGGGTGCTCTTTAACTCATTCGTTTATAGACGGCTAAGTCGTCTGGACATTTTAAAATTTTTAGAAAAATCGAATTTCTTTTTTCTTTTAATAGCAGTTTAAAGTCTTCAGAATAAATTGCAGAAGGTTCTAGTCTTTAGAACAAATTATTCTTAGAAATAGGAAACCTGTAGACGATTCATATATCTGCACGCCATAGCGTTAAATGTTATATGAAAAATTACGTTCGGAAACTTTATAAACGCGTTTTTCTTGAAACTGTGTCTTTAAAAACGGTGTCCAAAATATCTCGGGATCTGATCAACCGATTGCCTTGAAATTTTTCAGATATTTTTAGTATTTAAAGGTAAAAAGAACCTTGTTATTTAACTATTTCAGCGGCATGATTATGTTGCATGTTGCTCTGATTTATATGCATGGTAGGAAATTCACCGAAATCAGTTGACGTTATAAGCTACGACTTTCAACTGGGACTAGTGATTTTAACTGAACCTAAGAGATACCCGGGCAGACAACAATTTCCCGGATAACTGGTGTCCGGATATTTCATGAGATATATGAGGTACATGATGGGAGATGTATATAAGGTACGTGAAATAAATGAGAAAATGAACTGCGACTAAAATTCTATTTCGACGGTATAAAATTGAACAGTGGAAATAAAATAAAAAAATTGTAAATTAGATTGGCATGCAAGATAGTCATCGCATTTTAGATGTAATAATTATAAAAAAAATATTTATCACAAAATTCGATCAGTCTTTGTTGAATTCGAAATCAACGGTTTGAAATTATACATTTAAAATATATTAAATTACTAATAACTGTATCACTTCAATAGATTTTCGTTGCTATTGCATATTGCACCGGGATATTTCCCAGTTTTAATATTTCTCTACTTTCAAAATTTTCACTTTACCAAACTTTCTTTCTAATAGTCACTTTTATGAAACTCTATTCCTGCTTGCTACAATCTATGATATTTGTTTTGCTTAACCGCGAAGCATTTTGTCGCTAATAGATATCTGTATTTGTACAGTGGACCCTGAGTTAGCATTTCAATGGTGTTTACCGTTCGAATCATCCACTGACCAAGGGCGTCCAAATCCAATCTTTAGGGCCAGGAAGGATCAATTCCGGTTTGTTCCTGAACCTTTGAAACTCGATATTCAAAAGATCCTACCGTTTGCCCCCCCCCCCCCACCCCCCTACGGCGACCCTGGGCGAAATCACTGTGCTTGCGCGACAAAACGTATAATATAGTCTTAGGTCGCACACTATGTTCATACAATGACTGTTTTTATATTATTCCTGGGAAATTCTACTAGGATTAATAACAGATTAACGGAACAGGTTCGTCTCTAAAATTATTTTATCACACGATATCCACCCTGGTTGACTTGTTGACATTCTTGAATATTACCTAGTAGAAATGCCAGTGAAATTAGAAATGCTTATGCGGCAGCAATGCTTAAGTCGAGACGCTTGACACGCTTTCAGCATTGCAGTGTTCTGTTTTTAAACGCCTTCAAGGATCCTTGGAAGTAAATGGAGCTTATTTTCAGCATTCATTAAATAAAATAAGACCACAATAATTATTAAAAACTAAAATACCTCAATTGGTGTTTTTTTTTCTAATATTTTTAATACTGGCGGATACTCGTTAAGTGCTACATACGCATCAACGTGTTCACTGAGATCGTTGTTACATAGATAATATTACACTCTACTTAGTGCAAAAAATACATTGATGTTTCTTGTTGATACGACGTATAATGGTCATGAAAATTACTCAGTTGGTATGTAGACAATTAGGATCGTTGTATCTTTCGATTTGTGTAAAAGTTTGGAAAATGGTTCAAGCAAAAGTAAATTTTAGTGAGTTTAAAAAGTTGAACTTTCCATTGCTCATGTTTCAAAAAAAACTCGAGCCTTTTGTTCTATGATAGATCTCTAACCATATCTGTAATAATAATTAGACCTAGACTTTGGCTCCACCTCCTTTTGGGTTGGCCAGCCCCCTTTGGTTTGGCCCCTCTCCTTTTGAAATTTTTAAACAGTTTTTGGGTAGTTTTAGGTTAGTTTCAGGATAGGTTTGGAACAGTATGAGGGTAATTTTAGGACAGTTTTGGGTTATTTTTAAGGTACCTTCAGGTTACTTCTGAGGCATCTTTAGGGCAGTCTAAAAATTGTTTTAAGCCAGCTTGTAGACAGTTTTAGTTTTACGTCCCCAAAACTACCCTAATACTGCTCGAAAATTAACATAAAACTGTCACAAAACAATCCTAAAGCTACCCTAAAACTACTCCAAAACTGAGCTAAAACTTCAAACGGGGAAGGGCTTACTCCAGAGGGCGAGGGGCAAAGCTCAAAGGAGTTGGTACCAACTCCAAAGGGGTGGAGCCAAAAACCCAAGGGGCGGTTTTAATGCAAAAGGGTCGTGGTCAACGCGAAAGGGGGAGGTGCCAATCCCAAAGGGGACCTTTAACCTCAAAGCTCAATCCAAACACGCTAATACAAAGGAAGGAGGGGGCGTGTGTGGACCAACTGTACCGTTGTTCAGATATTCTGCGAGGTCCTTGCACTATCCTTCGAGCATGGCACCCATTTATTTTCCCTACTGATTGATTTTACTCAAAAAATAAAACGCCTGTTACGATTAAACTACTTATTATTTCGGGTCGAAAATATTTGTGGATATTCGTCAAAAAATTCGGAAAATTCACGCCCCAGGACTTGTTCATTCTTTCGAACGCGGCTCGGCAACTTTGCTGCAGCACGTTGAAAGTTCTCTTACTTGTCTCTCATTAACCACTGTTTTTCGTTAATAACATATAAACAAAGACGCGGGTTGTATTTTCCCTAAAGAAAAGGTTCAAAACTTAAAATGGCCTGAGAAATAGTGGAAAGTTTTGTTTCGTAAGTGAACTTACCACAGATTTAAATTAACAGCAATTGAAAGTTTAGTGGAAGACTTTAACAGCACCGAACTAAAATACAAAGGAATCCTACCATAATTACTAATCCTAGAATATAATCGTTAGTATCGCCATTGCGTGGGGAGAGTTCGGGGCGTAAACATAGTGAATAATGGTCCCGTCGTGGGCTTGAAGGTGTTAACAACGAGGGGTGGCTCGGTTCCCTCATAATCTGGCGATAGTTTGTTCAAGGGTATCGTTCCGTGAGGAGTCACGATGGTGCACGTCAACCATGTCTATAATGCATTGCATGGTTATAGTTTATCGTACATATTCGTAATCTTTAACTCTTCGTTGCTTATTATATTCGTATGCATATTTAAACGCATTGTTTCCATTTTTGTTCTGCGATCACATGAGAAAGTTAACAAAACGACGTCTCTATTATTTCAACCAGTTGGGGAAATTTAGTCCACTTTTAAGAAAATTATTGCGTATAAAAGATGCACGACCACTTTTATGGATCACTGTACATGTTCGATTTCCTCTATATTTTGTGAAATGTCTCGTTATAAGAAAATGACAATATTTTATGTTATGACGAGCATACTCATTGAAAACAGCTAACTAGTTAAAAGGTGTTTGTTTGTCATCGTGAATCACAGTCTAGGAGAAATTCGTCTTTTTTAATTACGCGAGTCATCGCAGTAGCCGGAGATTGGCGGGTCAGAGTCGATCGCGGAGTAATAATGTAAGAAACGTCGTACGTAAAACTGCGCCTTCGGAGGAGCGAGGCCTATCTTCGCGCCCGCATGTGGTCCGTGGAGGTTCCAAAGATCGCCGAGATCCCGGAGATGTTGGTGACGCGCGTGCCTGGATTCGACTGGATTCTTGTGCGCGCGTGGTGGCGCTCGCAGACGCTCTCGCGCGCAGTCGACGCTGACAGCCGACTGGGGTGGCGATGCTTTCGATAGTGGGGGACATCCTTGCTGACCGAGTGGGGTTGGCGGCTCAGGGGAAAACTGCGAACGCTGGAGCACGCGGGTTGCCGAGAGACAGGGGACGACTCGATGGTAGGGGATAGGGGTAGCTCTGAATCCCTTGAAACTCTGACGATGCTCTCTCTCTCGACTCAGTTCCGAAAGCAGAGCCAGAGCCGAGAGTACACTCGAGGCTTGTTCGTTTCGCGTACCGCGTCGCGTACAGCTTTTCGCTCCGCGCCGTTCCATTCCGTGCCGCACTGTACTGCTCTGTTCTCTGTTTTCGATCGTAGTCGTCGCGTTTTTCAGCCCGCGCTGACCGATCTCCGTTCAGCCGTCGAATCCGGTGACGGTGTCCGTGTACGATTCCCGGTGTGACGTTCGACCGGTGACCCGCGTGTTCTTCCGGATCGCTGTCGTCGCGATATACATCGAGACGCTCGGACAACAGCTGTCTCTCGTCCTGGTACGTCGCCGGCGATTTTCCGCATTCAATAAATTGTCCACGTCAGCCGAGGATGAACGTTTAGAGAGAGAGAGAGAGATACACGCACTCGGATCGTTTAACGAGCGAGAAGGGATGGAAACGGGGACGAGTGCGTGACGGTGCACTCGAAAGGAGCCAGAAGGCCGGAAGGGGATGCGAATCTCGAAAGCGGACGGAAATCGGCTATAAAAGAGTGAGAACGTGCAGCCGAATCGGCTCGCGCAAAACGTCCTTTTCGGCTTGCCGGAGTCTCCGCTCTCCTACTCTTCTATCTTTTATCTTTCCGCTGGACATTTTCAGGAATTCTTCGTAACATGCCGTGTCGCGCGTGTCGCGCCGTGTCGCGCCGAGCCGCGACGCGATCCGATGCGACGCGATGAGATGCGTTCAGCCGGTGACAACACGAGCGAGCTCGTCGATCAACATTGCCGAGCACGTGTGTGTCTCTGTTCGTCCCTGTGTGCGCGCGTGGCCGTGTGATGATATTTGAGCTCACTCGAAACCGTCAAAGTCACGCTAGGCCCTTTGGCGGCCTACGCTTTTGTCCGGAGCACACGCGGGGGAGATAGAGTGCGAGAGTCTCGTGAATGGATATCTGGCATTTAAATCGAGATGATCATCGTGTACCCTTGTCGCCGAGCGGACCCGTTTCATTTAATATCTATCCGCGCGTCACTCGCCACGTGCCACGCGAGCGTGTGCACTCCACTGTGTTTCGTTTCCGTCGTTCTCCACCTGTCCTACCGCTGTTTACTTCATCTTCATTCGGAAAAAAAAGCCAAACCAACAACGAGAAGCTCGGCTTTGCCCCGGGAAAAACGTGTTCACTGCTGTTTTTCCTCTGGCGTGTTTTTCACCGAATCTCGTGTCTCCACGAAGTGGCGAAGCGAACGTCTGCCGTTGACACGGGCAACGACGGTTTCCAAAGCTCGAGCTTTTTTTTAAACGCGAGTTAATGGACCGGACCTCTCTCTCCCTCCCTCCCACCCGCCTTCAACCCGCTCTCTTCTCTCTCTCTCTCTCTCTCTCTCTCTGCCATCCACACAAACACAACATACGATCGCGCGCGCGTACACACGCGCAAAGAAATCGAACAATCCGAGCGTGGGCACGAAACACGGGTGTACGCACACCGTTTAAGGTAAAGCGGTCGCGTACGATGTACATGCACGGTGGGATTTCGTGTGTCGACCCGCCGATCCTATGATCAGAGATGGGAATAAACCGATTCGAAGATATACGGCTTCCGGGAACGCGGACCGCGATCTACTTTGGTTGGCAGCCGCCGACATCGCGCACCGCGCCGCGGCGACCGATACACAAATCTTGCGACAGTCGAACCCGGGAACCCCCTTTTTATTTCACGCGTCGAACCACCGCCGACGACTAATCCCGCCGCGATTTATGAACTTCGCGCGTGTTACTTCCGATAAACGCAATTCCCGTGTAGACACGGCGTGTAACGAGTTCCAGCGTTGCTTCGTATTTCACCGGCACAGCGGCGGGACTTTCATTTGATCGCGCGGCCGCCGATGCTCGTGACGATTCGCCCGGACATTTTTAATTAACAACGATCCTTGGAACGTGCTCGAAACAACGCGACGCGGACGCCCGATTCGCAAACACGACGGCGGGATCCTCGGGTCCCGATCGATTTAAAAGGCCATACGTTCCCGCGAAACACGCGGATGATTTATGTCCGTGTCCTAAATACGTGATTTCCGCGGACCAACCGATCGGTCGGTCGGCCGGCCGAGTGGCCGGTTCGGTCGACGACAAACGCTGGAATTCCGTTGGAAAATTACGACGAAGCCGAGATACCGTACTCCGTTCCAATTACACCTGAATCGTCCCCTTTCTCGAGGCCGTCGTTAAACGACTCGCGGTTCATTAGGCGTCCCGCTAATGGATATCATTTCCCGCAACAATACGTCGATTCTCTGGAATTATCTTGACTCGCCCGGGCGATCGGTCTCGCAGAATCCACCGGATCGTTGACAATTTCTCGGTAAAGTATCCGACGCACGTCTCAGACTTTGACGATGCGTCATGAATGCGTAAATTTCGAAGATCGAACGACCGGACCCTGCCGCGCGGCCTGTGCGCGCCGCTTGCCGATTGAAGTTACGTCACTTACAAGCGCGCTTTAGCGGCGAAGTTGAACGTGTCCGCTCGGCCCGGCGTCGTTCCGCCTAGGGAGATTTAACCGGTCTTCTAAACTCCGATAATTGGCCCGGGCTGTATGCATTCAGCAGAATCGCATTAGCGGGCTGGTTGCTCGTACGGAGATTCGCGCCGTACAAAGAAAACTGGAACCCGATCCGCTTTTCCATCGTCGGGTCT
>NW_027584128.1:0-2172 GCF_028453695.1 Augochlora pura
CTCTCTCTTTCTCTCTCTCTCTCTCTCTCTCTCTCTCTCTCTCTTTCGCTCCGTGCCCTTTCGTACCCCAAGCGTACCCGACGGTTCAAATTTTTTTCTCCCAGCCAGAGAAGCTGGCTTCTCTCCGGCCCGCAAAGCCCCCGGATAACCATCTCTCGTACTTACGCGACCAAATTCCTTCTCGCCCCGCGTGTTTCTACGGCGTTGTTCGTTTTTGTCCCCCCTCCTCGAGGATTCGTGCGCTCTCTCTCCCCCCCGCCCCCCGCGGTGCCGGCACTCTTTTCTAGCATTGCCGGGCGCGAGTTGCATGTCGGTCGCTCGAAACCGGCCCGCGCGTCATGATTTAACCACGCGAAATCTGTTCGCCGGTAATTAGATTTTTTGCCGGGCCCGGTGGTTCCTTTTGCCGGCAGCCAACCCACCCTGCATTGTCATGCGTTCCGTAAGCGGAATCGTACCGGCCGGTTCTTCGCGCAGAAAATCAATAGGGGATCGTGTAATAACGGAGTTACTATTATTAGTGGGTAGCTCTACGTAAATACGAACGCGTGGGACGAACGTGTTCTCTGCTCGGTTTTGACGCAGTTGGAGCAAAAATCTTTACGGATGGAGAACTGTTTCGATAATTACACCTGCGATTGTACACACCTTCGATTGGTCGTGGAACGGAGCTGGGATCGCAGGATGCAAGTTACAGGACAAAGTTAACCGCTTGTACTACAGTACTTACGATGTACTGTAATGACGAGTCGGACTCGTGATAAAGATTCCATGCAATGTTTGTTAAATATATTCTGTATCGAAATGAAGTAGGAGTCTTTCGTTAAAAATGTCTACAAATGGAAGGGAATTGAGACAAGAATTATCTGGTTCTATTGATTAAACTATTAAGGACAGATAAGTGCTGATCAACGCAACATGAAAGGAGTTATAGTTGCAAGGGATTACAATTCTATTCAAGCGATGGAGAGGAGCTTAAGATTGAAGAATAAAGAGTTTGTTTAATATTATCGAATAAATATCGAGCTGTATAAAAATATATGTAATAGCAGATAGAATAGAATTGCATGGAATAAAATTGCAATAGAATAAAACATTCAATTTGAATGATTTATTCGAATAAAAGGGGAAGAATTATTCGAACTTTGCTAAAAATAAAACTAATTTTATAAATTAATATTAATATATATTCGAATAATGCCTAGCTAATAAGACGAACTACGATACTTGAGGAAAATATGGACTCTGACACGGAAGAGCGAACAGGACCGTCGGAACACGATCTTCGGGCAGCAGATAGTCATAGTACTCGAGGGGCAGTTAACCGAATTTATCGTGGCCCGATAAGCCGAATAAATGTAAGCCGTACCGCGAATAAAATTCCGCGGGATCATCGTCTTCGCGAGGAATAATCGTTCGAAGGAACGAGGGGGTGGGGGAGGGGGGTTGGTTGCGGAGCGCCGGATAGGAGAAGACAAAGGGGAATGGAGCGTTCCCGGAGTGCTTAATAAGTTTGCACGGTTCCCGCGGGTGGGCCCCGCGAGTCTCCGAAGGTTCTCCGGGCGAACGTGGCCTGGATATAAATATTCTTAACGAGGGATGGATGAGAATGAGCGAGACGGGCTCGAACCGGCCGGCTCTCCGGCCTCCGGAATAAGAGGCCAAGTTGGACTCCGCGGCCATTAGACCGGCCGAGTACAGTCAGCTGGATAAAGCCTGGCTCCCCCACCCCCATCCCCACCCCCCACCCCTCTCGACGCTATGTTGCATTGATTTACAACCGGTTAATTGATCATTTGCATTCTGTCGGGGATACACGGCGGAGCTGTCCGCTCGGGAAACTAGAATTCCAGGGCCCCTCTCTACCCCCTCTCTCTCTCTCTCGCTCTCTCTCTCTGCTCGCCATCTGGCTGTCGTCGTGAATTCGCGAACACCCTGGGCTCTGTAATTACCTTGGGCCGATGCCGCGCAACCTGGAAAAGGTCGCGTTCCGAAACGAGAATCGCGAAACCGGTTCGATAACGAGCCGCGAGGAACACGCCGGCCTGATAAGCACGGAAGGAAACGGAATTATTATATTCCTCTGACGGATTAATAGGGCCGCGATAGCAATTGCAAATTTACCGGCCTTTTTTCAATTACCATTTCGTTCCGTCCGGCTTTCTGCCAGCG
>NW_027584129.1:0-2172 GCF_028453695.1 Augochlora pura
AATGCAGTTGTAAATGTTGTAATCCAAAAGTTGTAATCCACGTATGTAATCCACGTATGTAGAACGGCACAGATTACACTAATTTTCACTTTCGTTTTCACTTTCACTGCACTATTATTTCACACTGATCACGAATTATTCAACAATTAACACATGTCCGAAGTTTCCGGCGTTATTTTGTGTGGCCCTGAAAAGGGCCGATTAATTTCAACTACGGAGAAGTTATTAAGTAATTTCAAATACTTTTTAAAGAACGGTGAAGTTATAGAAACGAAATCTCGAATGAAACTGACCTTCCTTCCCCAACTTCCATCCCCCGTTCCTTCAATTCCTCAGCTCCCGGGAGTTTCCTGAGGATGTCAGCGCACTGTGCACTTCCCGGCACCATATCGGCCGGCAGGAAGCAGGCAGCATCCTCCCACGCCTGCTCATTCGTCATAGCAGCAACTCGGATTTTCACTTCCGGTACTGCTTCTGCTTCTCATTCGCGACTCAGCAACGGGCGGTGCTCATCCCATTTCTGCCCGCGATCCCTCCACTCCTTCAGCGTTTCTACATCGACCGCGTCAGTGTCCGCGGTTTGCGTTGCTACCGAGCACTTTGATGTCATTTCCGGTTCGGTCTGCGTACCGACCTCCCTCGTCTCCAGGGTACTGGCGGGGCTTTCTTCTCCGGACACGGTCTGGCAATGGACCTCGGTCATAACGGGGACCGGTATCATACGGTCTGTTATGGCCAGCCCTTTGCAGGCCCGTTGGAGGGCATTGACCTCACTTACTATCTGGGCCAGGTGAGCGCGGGTTACTCCGCTTGCACTCCCTGCAGATCTCACGTGGGTCTGCAGCGATTTTGCCGCCTGGCCCACCTTCTTCACGCAGCTAGCCAGCGTGTTTACCGGGGGCTCCATAGCTGGCTTCGTCATGACAGACTCCCCTGGGGTATCCGTTTTCGGGGTCCGCTTCCTTTTCTTGAGGGTCTCCATAATTGACGGGGGTGTTTCACCCCCGGAGCCAGATGACAGGACTTCGACGGGTATGTCACCCGTTGATCTCCCCCCCCGTGGTCGCCACCTTGTCGTGGTGGGGGGGCTCAAGTAGCTGCGATGATGCCTGGGGCGATGCCGGCGGGAACTTCGGTTCCTGGCAGGGCCTCCCTTGCCGGTAAGGCCCAGGCTGAGTGGTGAAAGCTAACGGCGACCAAGATCATACCGTAAGCCTGTGGTCATGTTTTACAGGAACGGGGGTCTTGCCTTAACCGGCCGGACCGCGAGGATGACAACCTCTATAAAAAATCCCTAGCCCCAAGCAGTGTATGCGCGGCGAAGAGGGCGCGTCTGTCCTTTGCGGCAGGCGTGGCTGGTGGGTGCACCAGTCGTTAGCGGTCAACCCCAGGGTACCTGGCGACCCCCTGGGTGTATTAGCCTTCCCCGGGCATGGCGGCTCTGCCCGAGGTGACTTCTGCTTCCCACCTTATTCGTGGGACCAGCATGGAGAATTTAAATAAACAAAAAACAAAAACTAGGGATTTATCCAAGGAGGGTGAGGCGGCTAGAGGAGCGACTGGGAGGAAAGCTTCCTCTACCAGGACGGCTCCAAAATCCACCAGGAGGGGAGATGAAGGCGAGGATTTGGGGATTGCGTGCACCCGCCACCACAGGCCGGGGATAACGGCTGGCAAAGACGATAGTTTGAGGGCAACACCCACGCCATCCAGCCAACCGATCGAAGACATAGACGCGGGAAATTCCCCTTTTCGACCGCGTAGCAGCCTTACGAGAACTCCTCCCTCTATGACGAAAGCACGATCAACCAGCGACCTGGCTTGTCAGGTCACGGAAGATAAGAGACCCATCGAAGTGCTGTCTTCGGATTCCTGTGGAGGTTCTTCACCCCCATTAGGAAAGAAGTTTTATAAAAAAAGGAAGCAGAGTCCGAGGAAAGAGCTCTCTCTGGATGATGCCGTCTCCAAATCACCTACGACGACTTCGGGGAACACTCTTCTACTATGTGTGAAGAAGGTTGGGGCAGCTGCAAAAACCCTCCAAAACCATGTCAGATCCGATGGAGAAACAGGCACGGAGACCAGCAGGCTATTAACCACACTGATCAAAGAGGTGAACGTAATGCAGAGGGCATTTAAAGGGCTGGCTCTGACAGACCGTACAATCCTGGT
>NW_027584130.1:0-2171 GCF_028453695.1 Augochlora pura
CGTTTCGGTGCAGTTTACAACTCACCTGAAATGCGCAAGAGTTGCAGTCACCTGGGCATTAGGTGGAGGTTCAACCCACCAAGTGCACCACATTTTGGTGGTTGCAGGAGGCCGTTGTGAAGGCGGTGAAACATCATCTCAAACGCATAATCGAGGAGTTTACCCCGACGGGCGAAGAGATGCACACCCTCCTTTGCAGAATCGAAGCGAGTCTCAACTCGCGACCGATTGCTGCGATGAGCGATTCCCCGGATGATTATGCTCCACTCACACCGGGCCATTTTCTCATCGGAGGACCACCTAATGCACTCCCGATTGAGTCCGTGGAAACTGAGCAGCTCTCGTGTTTAACGCGATGGCGAGCAATTCAGAAGTTCCACGAGCAGCTCTGGAGATGCTGGTCAAGAGATTATCTTACGCATCTTCAGACCCGCTATAAATGGCAAACCACCAAAGAGCATCTTAAACCAGATGATCTGGTCCTGATGCAGAATCCTCTCCTCCCACCCAATCAATGGAAAATGGGAAGGATCGAGAAGATTTTACCGGGGAAAGACGGGCACGTACGTGTCGTTAACGTACGTACTGCCAAGTCAAATTACATACGCCCGATTACACAGATATGTAAACTCCCTGTGTAAGTGTCACCGTAGGCAGTGTGGCACGACACACAAAGTCGCTCCGGTCTACGTGACAAAACAAACCTCGCGCGATAGCGAGGAGAGGTAACGAAGTCGGACGGGGACGAACCACGAAACCCCTTCCACTTCTACCTCGCAAAAATCGAGCCTGTTCTCCTGGCGGTTTGACCACAGGAGATCAGTTGATTTCGAAAGCCATGGAAATCCACTTCGATAACGTAGTTTCTACTGGTGAGGAGGACGTCCAACAGGCCGCCATAAAAGCGCCTGCACCAACACAGAATATGGAGGCCCCAGCAATTCTGGAGCGACCGTCCATGTACCTGGACCTGGGGTGGGGTCCAAGGGGGATACCGGACCACATTCCGCGTACAACGCGAACGTACCGGGTATCAACCCCTGTTAGGTTTTATGCACATCCTTAGGATTAGTTTGACAGATTGCCGGCAACTTAGCAATTTAGTTATAAACGTATTAAACCATTGCCGGCAAACGAGCGCCAGATGTGGGCTGTTGACCGGACTTTCGCCCGGTCATAAAATCACAGCTCCGCGTTTTTCGACCATCGGTATCGCTAGGACGGATTTTTCCCTTTTTGGGCAAAACACCACAGCTCATTTTCACCACGAAAATCGTACCTAGCAGCGCACCAATAGAAATCTTCCTGGAGTTTCATTGGTCGCCTCCTAGAACTACCGGCTAGTATAAAGGCTTCGAAACATGTAAAAATTGTGTGACTCTAAAATAAACGATCAACTAGAACCTAGTCTCTGCTTAGTAAAATTCCTTAGTCGGCACACCACGTGCAAAAATTACAAAGTTTGAAGATCTCCGATCACACAAACATCAACCAACCCCCGTTGGATCGTACAGGCTCCGGTGGAACCGGGAAGGAGTCTTGAAATCGGTCATACTACGGGAGGAACGACCCCGTGCACCGTCCTCTCCCGCCGTCGGGACTACGCCGGCCCCGGAGCCAGCTCCAAGGAGACGTCGTGGTGAACGAGGACCATCGCCCACGCCGCCTGGAAGGGCCTTGACGACGAGGCCCACCGCGGCGCCAGCAGGACGGGAACGGCGAGTCCCACGTGGACGACCGAACCGAGGGACGGCGGGCAGCCACGTGCAGGAGGCTACCCAGTTAATACAACTGGGAGCCCTCGTGCAGGATCTCCTGCGACGACACGAGCCAAGGGGGTGAAAAAGTTATTTTCGTTCTCCTTGTAAAGAGACACTACCCCTCTCTCTCTCTCTCTCTCTCTCTCTCTCTCTCTCTCTCTCTCTCCCTCTCTCACTCTCTCCCTCTCTCCCTCCCTCCCTCCCTCCCTCCCTCTATAGCTTACAATTTACTGATTTTATACATTTGAAAGTTTTTCTCAGACATTCGGTAGAAAATATTTACCCAATATATTCTATTGCCGATAAACGGAACAAAAAGTCGATCGAAGGCACTTTTTTTTAAGACATTAGTTATACTTACAATTACATAAAAATTATATTGCTTTAATGCACTACTATATACATTGGTGA
>NW_027584131.1:0-2170 GCF_028453695.1 Augochlora pura
TCTCTCTCTCTCCCTTTCTTATTCTCTTTCTTTCCTAGCGAATAATTTCTCTAACAATCGCAAGGCGAAAAGGTACGTGTAGTAGGTACATACAATACGCATGAGTCTGCGGAACGCGTCGAAGCTCTGTTGGTTTGTTTAACAAAAAAAAAAATACGTCGACGTCGAATAACAGGGTCGGGGGCGAACAATTGTTTTTCTTTCCAAAACAGAATATAAAAACGATATACGTAGACATAGATAACGCGGGCGGAAGCAACAGTGCCGAATCGATCTTTTTCTAGGACCGGAAACAACGAAGTCGACGACGTGGTCGGTGGCGCGAGGAGTCACCGCCGTCGTTTACAAATCATTTACATTCTCGGTTTTTAACTACCATCTGCGGAGAGACGCGGCACAACATTCATACGATCGAAGCTATGAACACCGGCGGGAACAACGATTTTTTTCGATAGAGTCTGCGTAGACAGAAGCTTTATTAAATGGCGACGAGAGGTCCTAGCGCCGTTTGGTTAAATCTCGTAGAAAGCAGCGTTCGCTCTCTTCGTCCGCGACCGCCGTAAAACAAAATTATATAAAGCGACCGGTTTCTAGATAACGAGAAAAATAAAGATACAACAAAGAATCGATTCTTTTTCTTAAATGACAAAACAAGAACGGCGTAAAGTAACGTCTCGTCGAAAACAAACTATAAAAATAATATTCATAGAAAACGCGGGTAAAATAACATTGCCGAATTGATATTTTCTAGTAACAGAGGCGAAGCGAAGATGACGGCTGGAGGTGAAACTAAGATCGTCGAACTACGGCAGCCCTTCCTCTCCTTTCGTTCGTCGTTGACAAAAAGAAATACAGGAAATGCTAACACGCGAGTACAAGTCTGGCGTCGAGTTTCTCCCGGCGGATAGATAAGAGTCTCGGAAGATGGCGGCGGTAGATGCTGTCGTTCGGAACGTAGTCGTCGAACGGGACAATTTTATCTCGCTACTTCGAGGATCGGACGCGCGAGACGGTTGTCCGGACGAGGCGGGACATTCGAATTCGAGGGCTCGGCTTTGCTCGCTCTGTTCCGGAGACGCTGGCTTCTCTGGTCGCTGCGGAGACGCTGGCTACTCTGTCCGCCAGGGAGGATCGTTGCAGAAATAAAAACGGGACGAAAAGACGACGCGAGGAGGAGAGGGCGGCGGGGGGGCGGCTCGACGTTCGTGGCTCCGTGTTTCTCTTCGGTTAGTTGACCATCTTCTCCCGCTTCAGGGAGCCGACCTCCTCCAGCATCGTCTGTAGCCCGTCGGGAACTCGTCCGGCGTCCAACTCCTGCCCCCACTGTCGATACTGTAACGAAAATAACGGACGGCGGTTACACGAGATCCCGGAGACACGCGAAACGGCGTCTCGCCGTGTCGTTTGTTATATACCTAGAGGGAGAAACGGGGACATGGTCTGGAGCGGGGCTGGAACGGTGGCAGGCCGAGGGAGGTCAAGGGATCCGTCTTCCTCTTGCTCTGCGAGTGGAACAGGAGCCGGGATATCGTGGACCAACGTTTTTCGATAATTCTCGAGAGCCGTATAACGAGCACGCTGTTTTTTCGAATTTCGTTTGTCAGCCAACCGCCTGGTCCACGGTGCCGGCAAGTGTTTGCTCTTGATTTTTTCATCGCGGACACGGCAAACAGGAAATCCTGTCCGCACGAATTTCGCAGCCGTTGGTAATTCCACAGGATTTTTGCGGGAAAATAAAAGGAATCGGAAATAGAACTTTTCAGGTTGTTTTCGAGGATATTTGATTTGTTAGAGAATGATTTATAACTGTAGCAATGTATTTAGTCTTCTATTCATTATTTATATTAATAAATACTTTGGAGAAGTTCGCTCTAATCTACAGTCAATGTTATTCTACTTTGGTCTTATTAATACAATTTCACTTTCCTTAACCTCTTTATTGTGGTTAGGAATTAACCCTTTGCAGTCGGAGCCATTTCAACTGGAAGTTCAAAGTATTTTTTTCAGACTCACAGCGTGTCCATTTTATATAACTTGAAGCATTTTAAAATCAACGATCGCGGACAGAAACGCAGGAAGGACGCCGAGGTAAAATGTCGCCGTCCAGTTAAATTTTACCCTTACGATTCACCATATCGGATTACGGTTTTCAGAAAACGGGGAAAAAGCG
>NW_027584132.1:0-2169 GCF_028453695.1 Augochlora pura
AAGCGCGGACCGGAATCGAAATAGCAGGGGACGAAGATCGATCGCGTCCTCTCTCCCCGGTCCGTTGCTCTGTTCGTCGCCGTTCGTAACAGAGCGACGAATTTTTTCATGGAAAAATCCCAAAATCCAGGGTTACCATTTTGTTCGCCCTATCGAAAATTAATTTCACCGAAAAGAGGAATGTTCCAATTTATGCACGCGGAGGCTGAAAAATATTTGCTCGGCAAACGGGAACTCGCTCTTTCCGATAGGAACGATGCAAATGCTGTTCGCGCGCGGTCGAATAATAATAGAGAGACTGTAAATCAATTGCAAAATTATTGCAGTGATTTGTCGTTTTTGTTTATTCATTTTCGAGGTGGCGGTGTATAATTGTATATAATTAGGTGACTGTGAATCTCTGTGGTTAATAAAATATGTTTTGGAGCTATGGAAAAATGGAGGAATTAGATCGAAATTTATGTTTCTTTATAAAAATTTTGCAAGTGGAAAATAATACGGTAGAATCCTGAAATTCTTACGACAAGCTTTCTTTTGTTATACTATAGCAGATAGATTAAAATCGAGAAGTTAATAACGACGATATATTATTTTATATCTACTAATATTATTGACGAAAGAACGAGGCTTCTCCTAATTTTATTTCATATTTTATATTACTCCTACTTTTTCTACAATTTGCAGAACGTTTTTGACTTGCATAAAGCTCGGCATTCTAGTGATTATTAATCGAAAGTCTGTTGATTTTTAAGCAAAATAAAAATTGTCTACACGAGTCGCAAGAAACGAAGAAGAAATAACTTTCTTTCACTTTACTGTTTTAAATTGCATTTGCTCAGGATGAATATTAATTTTCTCTCAGAAGTATTTCTTTTTCATAACATATCTTCTCGGTACTATTTCACCTGTATTCCTAAGAAAAATTGCAACAAACGAGAACGATGCCATATTTTTTACCACGATGCTACATGCACGTCGTCTTTACATTAATAACAAATTTGTTTTATTCAGAAGATCCTATTTCGAAGAAATGCAATCTGAAACCGCAATTGCAGCAAAAAAGCGAGCTTTCAGCGACAAAAGTGACAAGCACAGAAACGTTTAAACAACTTCGAAACGATCATTATTGTCATTCAGAGCGGCGCGCGCGAGATACATAGAGAATTAAATTGTCATAAGCGGTTTTTCTTCTCCGGGGCCGGTGGATAATATTTCACGCGGATGACGAGATCTCGACGCCGAATAATGGATGGCGCGGGAACGATCAATTCTCCGTTGGTCGCCGAAAAAGGACGCGCGGTATCGGTAATGGCCGCCAGCAAAAAACTGTCTTTCTGAATTTCTGATCAGTCTCGGGAAAAGTTTCGGGCAGCGACGGCTACTCGCGCTCGTCTCGGCGACGCTCGTAAATTCCACGCTGAGTGCCGACCGCCGTAATTCTCGCAGATACGCGGCTATGCGCGAGGTTTTTGCGAGACCGGGTCCTGCGTACCCGAACAGCCACTGAATTTTATAACAATCTTATTTTATGAATCGTAAACAGGCAAACATTTGTTCGGAGATTGAACGGATTCAGATATTCCATGGGACCGAAGCAAAATCTTTCGAAACTTAGGGGTGGTTTTGTATGGGATTATAGTGCGACCCTTCGGGGAATGTATAATTTAGTAATTAAGTAGCTCGCAGGGAATTATCGTCTATTAGTTTACGAAGTACATTCGTAATTTATCAAGGATATTCACAGGGTTATGTAAAATTAAAATATAAGAAGATAATATTTCATAGAATAGGATTTAGTATAACTGCATCCCAAGTATTAGTATTGCTAATAAGAAGATTTTCAGCCTTTAACTTTTTACTGTACCATGTGCTCACTTTTATCTATAGTAAAAAGCATTAATTTTGTTTATTAGTGACCGAAAATAGTATCGACAACATAGAACATTTATTTTCCGGATAAATAACTGGAAACATCATAGAAGAACAATTTACAAAAGCTACCGATCCACTTTAAATAATTCCTCTCCCAAATAATTCATTTAAAGTATATACATTTCGTCGTTGATCAGATCGAGACTACTCCCTTGTTACTACAAATTTTAAAACGACGTTTGAAATATAATTGTCGACTGTTTCCATTGCACCAATCCACTGCGAATCCTTTACGCA
>NW_027584133.1:0-2169 GCF_028453695.1 Augochlora pura
CTCGGTGCCTGTACCCGCGGCAACTCTTTCGACTTTCGGCCGTGTTTTTTTTCGTTTCTAAAAAAAACACGCCCACTTGAAACGGGCAGCCGGGTGATGGACAAACCCGGCGAAAACGAAAACATTGGCGAAGAAGATACGTCAGATTCGAATCAGCGCCCTTCAACACATGAACCAATATACGACGTGCGCGTCGAGAGATCCTTCGAGCGGCGTGATAAAGCGTTTTTTTTAGCTTCGAACTTGAGATAACAAAAAAAAAGAAAGCGAGAAAAATATACGCGCATCCGAGACACAGACTTTTATCTCTCGTTATTGTGTTAACTGTTTTTTTTTTATCTCATCGAACGGCAACCCAGTTTTTAAGTTATTCTTTGGTGGGCGCGATTCCTCGCGCGGACTCGGATGAATTTTAACCCTTTGGCTTTGACGAGCCTGACTCGCGATGGAGAATTATAATAATAACCTGTTACGTATGAATTTCGTCTTTTTTGAGTCGAAATAAAATTCTGTCTTTTCGTTACTAATATTTAAGCGCTGAGGTAATTGTAATAATTGTAACAAATAAATATTAATTCTATTTCTCCTCTAAGAAATAATGACAATCGAGAATTATTTAATTATTGCAACTGCAAAGATAAAAGTACTGCAAGGGGTTAAGGGGGTGCATTGGCGTTAATAATTTATAGATCGCGTAGAGATGATAAAGTTTAACTAGAAAAATACTGTGATTTCTAAGAGAGAAAATGTAATTATTCCTTAACTAAGATCTATACATTTTTCGATCGTAATAATTAACAATTTATACGGCACAAAATGCAAATGTCATGATTGGTTATAAATTCTTCCTTAATCCATCAATTTATCAGGATCACTGAACTAATTTAATAATTATTATACGCGAAGCCAAAAAATTTCTTTCACTTGTCAATTTTTAAGTATCTTCCATGTTTTAATTATTTCATTATTTGTCTAATTTATATCTATTCCCCTAGAATGATCTCGTAGGGTTGACTCCACATTTTAAATTGTTTTGCTAACGTTTAAATAAATGCCAAAACATTAATACCATTGAATTGTTTTAAAAATTATTGTACGAAAAGTTAAAGAACTAATTATGGAATTAAATTAAATAAATACTAAAGCATGAATACCATTGAATTTATTTAACAATTATTGTACAAAAAGATCAAAGAACTAATTATGGAATTGAATTAAATAAATACTAAAACATCAATATCACTGAATTAATTTACCAAATATTCTACGAAAAATCGAAAAAGTAATTATGGATAAATAACTAAGCTTAGAGAATAATCTGATATTAAAAGAGGTTAATTTTAGGTTAAAATGTGAAAAGTGTCTTTCGACGCCTTTTAATGAAAAGATTTCTATTTCTAACCAATCTAACCTAAAAATACAACAGCGAATATTAATGGTCCCACAAAAGCTATAGTCGATGACAATTGAAATGTCAAGAAACGGCATAACACAGTGCGGTCTCAGGGCACTCTCGCAGCGCGCTCTCGCGTTCCCGCTTCAAAGCGATACATTCGATGTTTCGACTTTATCTGTTCCTAAAATTAAACGAATCTATATTTCGCCAGACGCACACTCGTTGTAGGTCAGTCTCTGTGGAGGATAATTTCAACATACGCCAGTCGAATACAAGGTTCGCGACTTCGGTAGGGAGGTTCGCGTTATTCCGCGCGGATGGGTCGGCGTTATTAATTATTAATCGGAATCGGGGATCGCGCGAGCGCAAGAGAGAGAGAGAGGGCTGGCATGAAGAATAGAATCCTCGTCATTAAAAATAGAAATGACATCGGTGAGCGGCAGGGATATCCGAGCGAGCGTCGAACTCGAAACTGATTCCGCCATCGATTTACATCCTGCCCACCTTTTGATCGGCGTCTCGACAGGCTTAATAAAATATACCGTCGCCGACCGCGCTTGAAAAAGCCGGCGACGATCATCGGCGGAGGGGGAAGGGGGGAGGAGGGGGGAAACCTTCGGGAGAACGATTACTGGCTGCCCGATATCTTAATTAGATCATTTCCGTTCCGATCGGGCGGAAAAGTGACGAAATTGTGTCAAAATCAGGGGAACTTCGCTTCGATAGATATTAAATAATTATTTTTAATGTGAACGCTAAAATATCGTAGAATG
>NW_027584134.1:0-2167 GCF_028453695.1 Augochlora pura
CCGTATTCACCAGACATTGCTCCTTCTGATTACTACCTGTTTCGATCGATGACGCATGGCCTTCTGAGCAATACTTCACATCATATGGAGATACAAAAAATTGGGTCGATTTGTGGATAGCTTCAAAAGATGAAGCATTCTTCCGACGCGGTATCCATATGCTGCCAGAAAGATGGGAAAAAGTAGTGGCTAGCGATGGACAATACTTCGAATAAAACATTAGGTACCGTTCTTGCACAATAAATGCCCAATTTTTTATAAAAAAAACGGCGGAAACTTATTTATACTCATAATATTTCCCGCAGTTATCCAGCCGGTTTTCAAAGCGAATCCATCAGAAAAATGTTTGATCGAAATCGCCACCCCTGCGAGCAATAATTCGCGGTTGCGCGATTTATCAAACTGAAGCGCTGGTTAAAAATTCAAAGCGCCACGGAGAGAAAGAAGATCTTGGAAACCGAAAGGGGACGTTGCGAAAGGAGAGCTGCGGAGGCTGATGGGAACGCGGAATTGTTTCCAAAGTCTCCAGGAAGAATGATGGGGGCCGTGCGTATGCACATATATTCGCGGACAGACAGCGTCAGGAAATTAAGCGAACGGTCTCAAGGGCGACGTTCGGTCTTCAAACTTCGACGAAACTTTTACCTCAGGATTTATCACTTCCGAAGTGTCGAGTGTCGAACCGACTTCGACCACGGCTCGCAAATAAATTATTCGTTGACCGTGACTTCTACGAATGGGTACACTGCTTGCAAGCGTATGTAACATATCTATCGCTGATTTGATCATTGGACAGCGAATCTTCGTGCAAAATCAGAATTGCCGGGGTAGCTTGCAAGAAAAAAGGGCAACTTCGAATTTCGTGCATTTATCATTGCCATAAATGTATCAAATCTGCTGTCTATTAATAACACAAAGATATCGTATTGTAATTATTGTTGATCGAATTGTTGTTGTTTCCAGCGTTCGTATGTATGTAATTCATACCACGATTTCTAACTTCGAAACAAGAATGCAGTTGAAATTATTCTACACCTATCAGTATTATCTGGTTCATGCGACTACTATTGTCTCAAAATCTCGTATCTGCTTGATTCTAAATTATAAGATAACCACATATTCACAGTATCACGCTGAATATGACAACAACAATTATAGCAGCTGTGAAACGCAATACATTATACAGTAGATACGGTAATGTAGATAAAAATGAAATTGTATACGGATCTTTATGCAAAATAAAAGTGTTAAACTCCAATCGCACTGAACACGAGTTAAATGAAAATGTGTTTCCTCTTTCAATACTTTCAATAAATTAAAAATAATGTAACAATGTAATGAAATTCTTCTGACTTCTTCAGTGATCTTCATTTCGCCTAGGCATTCTTCCATAAGTGTATAAAACCAGGTATAATATTACCAATCTGGTAATGAATCATAAATGCATGCTAAGTTGTAGAACCTTTGATCCGTGGAAAGCTAATGATTTCTGAATGAAATATCAAAGGTGTCGTTCAGTTATAAAGAAGTTTCTCAACGTTTTCATTATTTCGTGGAACCCCTGTGCTTACATGTGTTTGCACGGTGTTCCCCACGGTGATCGTGGCAGCCGCGAGCATCGCGCACAGCTTTTCTTTAAATATTCAGCTCTAGCTGCGACTGTAGCAACATCCCCGACCGGGCCACTGGGGAGTCGATTGCTATCGGCACTTCTCAGCAAACGATTGTTTGAGTTGTTCGAGCAAACGACGGGATCGATAAGCGAGTGAATTTATTGCAACTACATCGTCGTGCCAGACAACCGATTTTTCGATTCTATCGGTTCGGTACAAAAGCTTTGACGGATTTCTAATCGATACCATTTATTGCGACTTTATTGTCGAAACGATCGAAACGATTTTGCTTCAAAGAAAGTCAGGAAACCGGTATTCGCACCCTGCGAAATTGTTAAAGCTAAACTATTATACAGTGAGCCACGAAAGTATTCGAACGCTTTAAAATAAAAAGTTTGACACGAAAAAAATGTTGTGAGACCCATTATGAATTACAAAATATTTTTATTTCTGTAATATCATACAAGTATCACGATAATACCTGTTAAATCTCAAGCGTTCTTCGACAACGTAAACAATACTTATGAAAGATTTATTGCCAACATTAGTTAAAC
>NW_027584135.1:0-2167 GCF_028453695.1 Augochlora pura
CTTAATCCACACTCGCGGTAAACTAGACAAGTAGTAGCTTCATGGTGTGACAGCAAAAAACATCGACACATTGGGTTTTCATTTTTTTTGTCAATGTTGCAGGCGAGCAAAAAATCTGAGAAAAATTGAGTACACGAGCCGTGATAGTACCTTATCAGGGAATTAATATTAAAATAGAGAATTCATAAGTTTTCGAGAAATTTTATCAATTATCCGATTTTTTGAGGGGTTTTTCATTTTTGATAATCACAGCTTGGAACTGAAAAATCTGGAAAAATTCTATAACATCCGGCTTGATGTCCAAAATAAGCCATATTTTTTCAAAATTTTAGAAAGCCGCTACAGGTGGAAAAATGCCGGAAAACCGCAAAATCTAATTTACCCTGTAACTACCCTCACGGACAAGTTACAGGGTTAAAATTTTGCACAGATGAGTTTTTATTGGTCAGCTATCGAACGGTATATGACTCATTGAAAAACCTCTAAGTGCAGTTTTGACCATCTTAATCAGCTATGCCCTTTCGACACGCGCGCACAACCGCTCCTCCTTTACCACGACAATTGAGGCAGCCGCATTTGGCCTGACTTTCTCCGAGGTTCCGAATAGTGCAAGGGGTTAATTCACTTTTGGTACGTCTTGAGAGTAAGTTCGAGTGGAGTACACATTGCTGCCGTGATTTAAACCCGTCAGTCTCTCGATGAACATTCCTTGTCTCACTGTCTGGGATGAGGGTTCACCAATCAGCTGTGTCGAGAGCACGTCCGAGTGCAGCTGTTTGTTATACGATTTTCCTGCGAATCCGATGGAAATCTCTCGATAGGTAACTCTTGTGACAGTTGAAGATAAGAGGAGAACGGAATTACTGTACGAGGCTGGAAAGTTGATCAAGGCATCCTGCACCCTAACAGTTACGCTGAATTTCGGCACTTTTGCCGAAAGGGGACCAGAGAGCACTACATAAAGCTGTCCTGTTGACGTTGAGGAAGTTCCTACAAACAATTCCGTTGACGCAGAACTGTACCGCCTTCAACTAAACCGCTGTAGTGATGAATAGATCCCCGCCATTTATGACGAATAGAAACATAACGCGAGGTTGGACGAAGGATAGCTGAGTCCAGTGTCAAACGATTGACAGATTGGCCTTACCCCGGAAAGCACGAGTGGAGCAACTGGAGGATTTACGATCTTCCCTGAGCTGCGCTCCGAGTAGAGCAACTAAGACCTCAAGCAGCCGTTGCCGAGTGAACCGAGGTTTGAATCCGCGCGCCTGCAATCGACGTATTCTTTTACGCGGGAAACGTTGAACACACCGTCCCCCCCCCCCCCCCCCCCCCACTACACAGCGAGGTTGAGTTTCTCCCTCCGAAGCGCACGAGCACCGTTGCCGGCTACTTGAGGAAACAAGGAAACAAATACGATAGTCGTTGTCGAACAGCGTTGAAAGTTCGTACTGCGTTTATTATAGGCGTCCTAGGACATAGACCACTAAAAGACCACTTTCTTTTTTTTTTAACGCGGGGGAAATCTGCATGTCATATGCACTCGTAACTCGGGGGCGTTGACGGGGGCAGTGTAGTGTAGCGCCCAGTCGTGCGCACAAGAGAAAGTCTCTTCTTCGTGCAAACAACGAACGTAATTTACGACTCTCGTTCGACGTAGCTATTTTTGAGTCGACATTTTCCAGATCTTTGCAACGCATGTTTATTAGAGTCTTTTCCGGATGTCCTCAATAGCAAACAGAGACCGTCGTAAATTAAGGGATTATCTGAAGGGTACTTGGGCCGGACGCGCATCGACTTTCGTGCACGTGGGTCCGGCACGGGTGGCCTGAAGAAAAGTCCCACGTTCGCACGGTAAAACGCATCCCCTCCGTTCACCTCGCCGTTCCGAAAACAAGCACGCCACGGGCGTAAGGAGTAGGCGGTGATACGGAAAAACGAATAGCACTGATTGGAAAATACCCAGCGCGCGGGTTAGCCAATCAGGGTTGTTTCGGAATTTTACCAAGGCAAGCGCGAAGTTATAGTTTTTAAGAAATACACTTGGTTACGACGCGTCTTAAGATCAACGTCGCAAAAGCACACTCTCCGTGAGGACAATACCGAGTCAGTAAACCAACGGAGAGATATTGTACATTTTGTATATATATTAGTAAAAACAGTAAAC
>NW_027584136.1:0-2166 GCF_028453695.1 Augochlora pura
AATGGGATCACACACATCGCAATGTATGATTTCAAGAGGTCTTGATGCCCTTGTTCTCTCATTTTCAAACGGTTTCCTTGTTTGTTTTGCTCTTACGCAGACGTCGCAGAATTCTTTATTATTGATATATTTGGGTAATAAATTTATACCTTCTGAAAGATTCAGTAATGTTTTTATTTTTGCATAGCTCATATGACCGAGTTTTCTATGCCAGTTTATCACGTGATCATTTGTTGCTAAAAGACCTGATTTACTTGTTTTTACTATGTCTATGACATACAATCCATCTCTGCCTCCTGAACCTTTCAAAATCGTTGCATTGTCTTCAAGTACTTCCACTTTGTTTTTAGTAAATTTTATTTCCCCTTGTAACACTTTATTTTATCGAAACAGTTTATTTACACAAAACAAAACAAATATACACACGATTCTAACTACTGCGCTATGAAACTGGTACAGAGAACCGAACTCGCACGGATAGACTGACGGGTCGTCTCGGTCGCGGCGCGGATCGTTCCTTGGGTCAAGGCGTAACACCTATCTACCAAGATACGGACTGAGTTGAGTAAGGTGGGCAGAGAGGTCAGCTTTATCCGCATCTACTCTCTACTCCCTACTAGTCTTTTCAAAGGGTGGGCAGAGAGGTCAGCTTTATCCGCATCTACTCTCTACTCCCTACTAGTCTTTTCCAAAGGTGGCAGAAGGTCAGCTTTATCCGCATCTACTCTCTACACTGCCTTTTTCAAAGATTGTCGCAAGACTGTTTTTTCCTAGCTGAGGGTGCCCTTTTTATACCCATTTTGGGTTCCAGCCCTGACCAATGAGGTACCGAGTCTCGTACTTTTTATGACTCTCGGTACCTGCTCCGCCGCGCGTACGGCCAGCGAGCGTCGCCGGCGTACCGAACTCGTCACGTATCGAATATTTTATGTACAAAAATCTTAAAATTAACGTCGCGCTACATTCTCCCCCTCTGGACACGCAATCGTCCCGATAAGTGGTCCAGCTGTCTTATGGATTCCTCCGTGGACGCTTGCTGCGACGAATGGGTACGACTGGCTCCTTTCGTCTGTCCTGCTTCCGCTCGTGGGTATCACGCGCTTTTTCCAGTGTACTTGCAGGTTTCCGTAACAGCGGTATAATTCCTGAAACAGAATTCTCCCCCTGTAGTAGGCCCGCCCCCAGTGCGTAACCACTGGCATCTGTGTGAAGGATGTAAGATCGCTTCTCATCCTCCTGTCGAAGAACGGGTGTGCTGGTTGCCCGTTTCTTCAATTCCTTGAACGGCTCTTCTTGTCCCTTGCCCCAGCTCCAGGTGACCTTCTTCCTCGTCAATTTGGTCAATGGTCCGGCAACAGTGTTCGTGGGTTGTGACAGGTTCCGAATGGCCGCCGTCTTCTCTAGAGTCGGTTGAATTCCGTCGATCGTTAGGCGATCGTCTTCTTCTAGCGTAACGGTGGTCGCGTCATCGCCGCGAAGCGCTATATCGACTCCCGCGATTGATACTGTCGCGATTTCCGTTCGTTGCGGGTAGTTTGTGTAGCAGCGGTCAAACAATTCGTCGATGAAGCACTGATCGAACTGGTCCGGGTTTGATGGGGCTCCTACCGGACTCATGGGTCTCGGCATCTGCCGACATTTTCCCCGACGTTGATCGTTTTCTACTGCCGCCATTTCGATGGTTTCCTGCCTCTTTATTTCCGGTGTCGGCTTTCGTTCGTTTGGCTCGGGTACGAACAATTTCTTCTCCCCCGGGCGATCCAGGAAGAACCAGGACCATTGCGGGGTGTTGATAATTATTCCTGCTTCCTCCAAAAATCCTATTCCGAGCAGAGTTCTATTGTCTTCCGAATTTGGAAGGACGATAAAGGCCGTATCGACCATACTCAGCTGTGACCGTCCGTCCGCCAACGTAATTGCCATTCTTCGTTGCTGGAATTTGGTCCCGCTGTTGCGAAGTAGTGAATGCAGCTTTTTACTTGCGACGTTGGCCTTTGCCCCCGTGTCAAAGAAGGCGTACCCCTCGTGGTTATTTATACGTATGCGACTCGTGGGTCGCTGTTGGCCTATGCCGGTACCAACCGCGCAAAATACCGATTCCTCAATACTGGCGATGCGTGGTCTGCTGCAATTCGGACACTTGCTCCTAACGACGCCTGATTTGCC
>NW_027584137.1:0-2166 GCF_028453695.1 Augochlora pura
TTTTACGACAACGCGCCAGCGTGCGAATACTTGTGCGCGGCAGCGTACACGCGTTCATCCCGTCGAAAGTGTTCCGACACGACTGCAAGAATTATTTGGGTCAGCCGGGCAATTTTCCGAATGAAGTTCTCGCGAGGCACGGAGAGATTAATGTTATGAAAAACTACGGTAGAAATAAAATGCTAACGAAATCACGGGCCCGCCGGGGTCTCGTGGAGCCGTTCGCCGTCCCAGAAGGCCGCCGAGAGTCAATCGGACACGAGATTACTCGCGAAGCACGAGCCATTTCAGCCGCGATGCATATTTGATTCCACCGTGAAGTCTTTACGGAATAATTTATCACCCGTCGAGTCTCTTCCGATTCGTATGCAAGATTCAGCTGCCGCCGTTATATTCGTGCAGCGCGGCTTTTTTTCGTTCCACGTGTCGCAATCACATCCTCGAGCTCTCGTAGTTCCGGCGCGCTCGATTCGCGAAACACTGTTGCGCACGGTTTCTGTCGGTTCTGTTTCACGCGTTCGGCGTAAAAACAAAATTAACCGAAGAAAGCGACGTTATTGCACAGGATGCTCGCGATAATTCGCACAGGCGTTTCTTTCGGGAACCGTAAACAGTTTTCGAAAAGAGGTGAAAGCCGTAATGTATTTTGCTAGCAATATGGCGCGTCAATTTTTTTGTGGTTTCCATATTTCTTCGGAATCAAAAGTTACTTTCATTCGTGTATCTTCGATCATTCTAATAGCAACACATTTATCCTTCGAAAGAGTGTAACATTGCGAGAAAAAGTCGTAGCGCCTTTATTCGGCCCTTAAATTGCAAAGGAAAGTCTGAACTTTACAATGCTGTAAGCGAGAGACTCGAAAAAAATTTGTACGAGTCCGTAGAGAGCGTTGAAGTTCACACTTTTTTAATATTGCGAGCTGCCCTCAGAGTTAGGATATGAGAATGCATGATAATACAAATTAAAATATGGTATACTAAAATAGATATTTCAAGCTTTGACAAAAGAAATGTCTAGGTTGTGTCAAGTTATATATAATAATTATACAACATATGATACAATAATTTTATGATATGAGAATGCATGATAATACAAATTAAAATATGGTATACTAAAATAGATATTTCAAGCTTTGACAAAAGAAATATCTAGGTTGTGTCAAGTTTATATATAATAATTATACAACATGTGATACAATAATTTTATGATAGCTTTAAACGGAGTTATAGTTGTTCAAATACAGTAGGACAATTTCTCTGTTCAATGATAAGCGATGCTTTAATCTAGCAGCCGATTACATCTTGACAAAAAGATGAGTTTCAATTTTTCGAATACTTTAAATCACGCTGTTAAGCGTTATCAAGACTGACACAAAAGAAAACTGATTGGAATCACGGTCCCGCACCCACGTCTTCCTGATCGTTAACCGAGGGCGCAGAATCTCGAGCAGCAAAAAGCCGGGTGTCGCGCGTCCGCGCGGCGAAGTTACAGCCAGCAGCCGGCTGAATGCATGAGGCCGCGTTATCAAATTACAGTTCAGAACAGGTCGAATAAGATAGAGGCTACAATTGAACATAATTAGTTCCCCTCCCCGCGACGAGAGATCCCCGAGCTCGGGAAACGGCCGGGTCACTAACTTTTATTCCGTAACGTTGCCCCGTTTCTGTTCTGTTAATTATTCATTAGCGCGCTGGCCGGCGTCTCGATGGAAGTTTTTAGGGCCGTCAGAACTTCCGGGGGGGAGGATCGTCGTTTCGTCGCAACGAGTCGCGCGTCGCCAACTTTTGTCTTTTCGCGCGCGAGGTAGAAAAAAAAGAAAAATAATCCGCGAGCGCATCCATCACCGTCGCGTGACGTTCCCGGGGAATATTCGCGGAGAAGTCGCCAGACGTTTGTCTCCCGGTTGTCTCCTCGCGGTGATAATGAATCATGACGCATTAGGCTCGGTAACAGGCTCGTTCGTATTCCAGGAGTAATGCACTTTTACGATGGACGCGGCGAGCAAGCTCGTTTCGCTGTTTCTTTCGCCGGATGAATGCATTGCGTTCACGAAACATTCTATCTTGGTTATTATGTCGTTTACGATCATTGAAATCTGGTAAGACGTTGATAAATATGGATAAATAAGGATTGTGTTGAAACCCTTGGAAAATGTGTTTTATTAG
>NW_027584138.1:0-7249 GCF_028453695.1 Augochlora pura
CTGTATCGATAATAAAGCGTTTCGCGCTCGCTGAGCAGCTTTCGTCGAGAAGCGAGAGCGACGCCTGTTAAAAATACGAGTCAAGAACGGTTGTTCGGTGCCCGGCGCGTGCATTCGGATTCGATTCTCTCGAAGACAAAGCCCCGGGTGGAAAGTATTACGCGCGAAGATATATCTCGCCGCCAGCGCCAGGATTTATGGGTACGGATCGTATTCAAAAGGACGAAGGGTGTCAACGTAGAAATAATCTTGTTTTATGATGCATTGCTTTCGGCTTCGCGTCTCCGCAGAGCTGTATCTTCTCGCGCGATCCGCGGCAAGAGAGACACGGTTCACCGCGACGGAACGAAAGCAGCGTTCGTGGAATTTCAGCGCGAGAATCGCGCGATATCCAAGCCCTATCGATCAACTCGCCCTCCAGGAACCTTTCACTCGTGGTAGCGAGATTCTCGCAGCTCCGAGGAAGCTTTCGCCGAAAAACAGAAGTCAGTCCCTGCAAAAATTAGCGAACTTCGCTGGACCAGCGAGAGACCATCGATCACTTTTTCCCCGCGCGAAAGATTCGAAAGTTTCGAAATTAGACGCGGCAAAGACAGTTGGAAGAGAGAGAGAGAGAGAGAGAGGACGAGCCCTACGCCACGGCCATTCAAAAACGCATCAATCTCAATTTGCGAAGATAGCGCGGCAAGTTGGTCGGCTCTCCTCGCGGAACAAATCAATTGTCTCTGCGGTTGCAGGTTGCAGGTTGCAGGGTACGCGCGCGCTCTCGCGGTAAAAACACGTCGGCACTTACCCATCTATCAGCGGCACGTCCCTGAGAATCCTGCGAGCCGCCGCGAGCCGATCGCCAGCGTGGGCAGCGAGCAGGATCCTCGTCAGTAGCTGACCAAGGACCATCACGCCCACCACCATCCTCATCCTCCGCCTCGCTGGACCCGCAGCTCCTTCTTACTAATGTCCTCATGCCATCACCGTCCGACCGACCGGCACTCGCCCGCAGGATATCTCCCCGGCAGCGATTCCACGATTTCCTCTGTCAAGTCCGGTCCCCCCGCTTTCGACACACACACACCGTTCGCCTTCTATCGCGTTCACTCGCCGCGCGTACCTGTCATTCTCGCGCGCTTCCGCCGACCGTGAAATATATATGTATATCGTCGGCTATCGTGCAGCGCGGCCCGGCGAAATTTTCAATCGTCCTCGATCCCCGTGAGACCGGGCCACAATCTACTGGATCGGATCCAGTTCACCGATCACCGGTCCTCCCGCTCCGTCGATCCTCTCCTACCTCCCTCGAGCATTTCTCTCCCCACCGCGGAATCCTCCGAACAATCTCCACCCGGCGACGACTACGACTACGACGACGACTACAACGACGAGGACGAAGACACTTGCTTGTCTTCGAGAGCCCGGGCTAGGTCAGCCGAGCCATCGGCCTCCACCGATACCCAAGACTTCGATTCCGCCTTTTATCATCCACCGATCGTCACCAACGCACCAACTTCCGAAAAATTCCAAAATTCCACCGTGTCGATCCTTCGACGCAGCCACGCGCACTTCCCGGATGCTCGCGAATTAGCCGCGATCTTGGACGACTCGATCGCCAAGGGGATTTTCGCTGCTCGGTCAAATCCGGATCAGCCCGCCCCGGCTGATCCTTCTCGTCGAGAAGGTCCCGTGTCACTTGCCGGGACACACAGAGGACGTTGATCCTCGGAAGCCACCGGGCGTGCCACTCTCCTGCTGCCGCCGAGCTGTCTTTTCCAGGTCTCTTTGATCGGCCCGCGAGAGCTGTTCGAGGGAAATCGAGTCGTTCCCGCGGAAACTACTCGACGACGAGGACGAGAACGGCGGCGGACTGTTTGCTAATTACGTGGGCCGCAAGCTCGGGCCGGCTCTGTCCGAATTATTTGGCCCGCGTGCCCGCCTCGTTATCTTGCCGGTAGACCGCTTCGCGCGATCCTCTTGCCGGGGTTTTACGTCGGTAAGCGGGGCGTCGTTGGACGTTCCGGCCGGAAGATTAATTAGCGGCCGCGTCGGGAGACAAACGGCGAAGAGAAAGAGAGGCGGGGAGCGTGGTGATGAGAAAGAGAGGCGGGGAGCGTGGCGATGAGAAAGAGAGACGAAGAACGTGGTTGAAAGAGAGAGTGCGACAAGAGAGGCGAACGGGGGGTGTGTGAGAGTTGGGGCCGAGCGGGTCGAGCGTGAAAAGCCCGTTTCGCTCGATCTTTTCGGCGGATCGGTGTTCCGGGTCACTCGTTGATGTACGATCCTCGCGTAACCTTTGGCATCCCCTTTAGCGCCCCTTAAGCGTCCCCTTTATTTAGCCTTCCTTTGCGTTGCTCTAGCGTCCTCTTAGCGTCCGCGATCCCTCCTTAACTTCTTCGTCAGCGAGCCAAGCGCGCTGATCTGGCCGCGTCGGCGTTGCTCCATGATCGCGCGGTGTGTCCCAGACTCTGCGTATCGCGGGAGCCGATTCGAGCCGTCGGCGGGTCGCGTACCCGGCCGCTCGTAAATCTGTCCCGATTAATTCGGCACTCGATTAAGTCTCCCGATTAATTACGCGGTCCATCCGGTGGAACGGATTCCTCTTGCGCTCCGGTCCGGCGACGCCAGCAACGGAATGATGGATCGAGCAATCCGGTGCGTCCGAGAGCACTCTCCCAACTCCTCTCTCTCTCTCCCTCTCTCTCTTGTCGTTTTTTTTCGAGCCACGCGGCCCGAACAGTTCTCGCGAACTCTCGGCGATGGGTCGCCGGCGCAGATTCGACGCTCCTGCAAATTCGGAGAGGGTTGCGTGTGCGTGTGCGTGTGCGGTCGGCTCGGTTCTCGAGGAATCTAATCGCGTTCTTTCGACGCGCACCACCCGATTAACAATTGAACGGGGCGCGCGCGCGCGCGCGCTCGCACGTCCCCCGTTAACGTCGGCTGCGACTAATGAGTCGGCCTCTGTTCATAATTATCGGCAGACACGGTCCCGCGTCCGTGCGCCGCTTATCGGCCCGATACACGCTATTTATCCGCCTGCCGATGATTAATTAGCGCTAACGACGTTAACGATCACGCCCTTTGATCCCGCGGCGACAGGACGCGACCGGCGGGACCCTCGCGGAGAGGTGAATGAGACCCCGGTCGGTCGTCCGGCAATTGCCGAGCGATCGGATATAAGCGGCCGCGAGGTTGTTCTTGAAAGCCGGCGCGAGCCGATCGGCCAAGCGACGCGCGAGTTGAGCCGACGGCGGCCGCGGTTCCGTACGCTGTTTCAGGCGCCCCGATTCGCCGCGTACTCGCGCGGTCTCCCGGTCCACTGGAAGACGAATGTTAGAAATTGAAACCGCGGGGGCACAGAGAAGAATCAGCGTCGCGCGGGGTACGCGCGCGAACTTTTAGCACGCGTACTCGCTCGGCCTCTCGGTCCACTGCAAGACACCTGCTACAAATTCTCGAAGAACCGCGGGGGCACAGAGAAGAGTTAAGATCGCGTGGGGTACGCGCGCGCGAACTTTAATCTCTTCCCCAGCGTCGTCGGTTGAAACCCGGCCGAATTACCGGAATCGGCGCGAAAGGACAGAGACGGCACTCGGTCGGCCGACTTTCGCGCGGTTCTCGCGCCGCGCGCCACGCGGAACGGGCGGTTTCCGCTCGCGGAAACACGTCGCGGCGTTCCGTGGAGGGTGTTTCCACGGTGGCGGAGTCGCGCAACCCCTCGATCACTGGTTGCTCGCGGTCCGGAGTTGAAGACCCGACTGATGGAAACGTACGCAGAAACTCGGTATAGCCGAGGGCGCAGGCGCCTCTCTCTCCTCTCCGCGATCTTCCTCGGTTCCAGGCGGCTGCCGGCGCGACTCTGTTGCACGACCGGCCATCCGGCGACGTCCTCTTCCGGAACCGAGCCGAGCCGAGCGCGCACGTCCCCTTCGACGGCCGCGTACTTCCACGATTCACCGGCGATCCTCCCGGGGTCCTCCTCCGCCCGCGACGCCGCGCAACTTTTTTTCGGATCCGGCTCCCCGGACACGACTTCTTCGGCGAATCAGCCGCGCCGCGGTTACCCGGATTTAACTATTCTTCCCGCGAGTCTCCGCTGCTCCTTTTCCGGGTCCTTTTCCGGGGGAGACGTTCGCATCCACCTCGTCTGGATGCGACGCGTTTCGTCTCCAGCCCTCGTTTCGCCTCCGTCCTCCGCAGGTTGTTAGTTGCCGCGCTCTTTTCTATGGTCAACTTTCGCGAGCTAATTTCGCGTTGGTTGCGGAGGCTTCCTTCTTTAATTTTGGAAGTTTGGGTCTTTTTAAGGGACAACGGGTTTCGTGTTTAACGCGTTGCTGATTCCTTGCGTCTCTTGGGAACTGGGCTATAGTGGGTGAGTGAGTAGAGGTGGGTAGACATCTTACGTTTGGTACACTGAGAGCTCCTATAGGCGCTGATTTGAGACAAAATATTTTCGAAGCTACGAAAAATAAAATAATAGCCTTAACAAATAAAATAACCTTATAAAATAAAATAGCCTTAACAATTAAAATGGCCTTAGAAATTAAAATAGCCCTAAAAATTAAAATATCCTTAAAATCAAAATAGCCTTAAAAGATAAGATATCTTTAAAAAATAAAATAGCCCTAAAAATCAAAATAGCCTTAAAAGATAAAATATCTTTGAAAAATAAAATAGCCTCAAAAATTAAAATAGCCTTAAAAGTAAAATAGCCTTAAAGAATACAACAGACCGAGTTAACATCGATCCACAAAAGAGCAAAATTATCTCCCCTCCTCCTTCCTGCAACTTAGAAGTACCAGACCCTATATCTACGTCATCTCGGTACGACCTTGAACCCAGAGCTCCAGAATCCACGAAAAATCTATCGCCCATACCATAGGGCGAACTTCGAGCACCGTTTCCGGCAATCCATCGAAATTCTTCCACCCTCCCTCTCTGTTCCACGAATCTCAAAAACTCTGGGATTTTCTCAGTTCGTCTTTCTCTTACCCCGAGACTCCTTACCCACCTCTCTTACCCTCCGCTTGTCTCCTCGACTCAGAGATGGAAAGTTTCCGATACCCTATCGAGGGTATAAGACTCCTCCGTTGGAGAAGCGTTCGCCCCGCGAGAAGAAAACTTTCGTTTCTACGGCCGGTCCCAGGTAGAGAGAGCCCCGGCCTGGTCTCGAGTCGATCGTAAAGCGCGATAGCCGGGTCGCAGTCGGACGGGAACTCGATTAAATCTCGACGGGGATGGTCGCGCGGCGTCGCCGCCCGATCGTCGCCCGTACGGTTCGTCAAAGTTTTTTCTTCTCGGCGAGCCGCTACGGGGGGAACGCACGGCGAGCCGAAAAATCATGGAACCGGCCGAGATGTTTGAAGAGGACGGACGTAATTCCGCTGGGTAGACAGAGGACATGGACGGATCCAGGGACGGCGACAGGGGACAAGGGAGATATAGGTGGGGAGGCGGGAGGGGAGATATGGGCGAGGTAAGGGGTAAGGCAGGTGGTAAGTTAGAGGAGAGACAGTCCTTATGGAAGGCAGCTATCGCGATCGAGCCACCTTTGATTCCAGTTCGTCGGGATTAATCTTTCTCCATCAGCCGGAAGTGGTACCTCCTAGCGCTCTGCTCATCCTTTTCTGACCCCCTTCTCGGCTCGCATCGCGCCTCGCCTCGCCTCGCCTCGCCTCGCCTCGCCCCGCATCGAGACACCGGTACGCTCGCATTCGTCTCGTCCACGGTCTAATGCAAATTCCGAAAACGCTCTAGACCGACCGCCATAAATCAGGTTAACGTTTTCCACGTTTGCTCGGATACGGTGGCCCTCCTCTGTTTCGCACACTGTCGCCTGCCAACCCTCGTCCTCTATCCTAGCGCGGCAGTGCGCGTGGCGCGGTCCTTCCACCCTTCCTGATCCACAGTCTGATTATGATGACGGTGTACCCGACGAAATTGCGGTTCGCCCTCTCCCACCCCACCCTCCTCCCCTGTTAAACGCCGCGGTCCAATCTCAATTTCTAATTCTATTTCGAGAAGCGGATTCCTGCGACTCCGCTCTTCAATGCACCGTCTCGTCCGCTAATTGGCTGCTTTCGCGGCCATCTTTTTGCAGTCTTGACGGAACGGTAACGTTATGGAAGAAATTCTGCCGCGAAGACGCCGGGACGGCGATTTTGGTGAGTTACGAAGGCGCGTTTATATTTTTATTTTTATTCCGTATCTTTGGGTTCTGAATAAGGAGTGGATGTCTTGAAGACGGCCATTTTGGATTTGAACGTCTTTAAACCGTTTGCACTCGAAGCCATTTTAAGCTGAGATCCAAAATTGATATTTCGACCAACTGTATAGTATAGTACTTGGTATATTTTGTATTTGGCTATAAACATCTTGGCTGAGCGTTCGAAACTGTACAAAGACGACTCTGACGACTCTCAGTCTTATTCAAGTTTGGCCCGCGAAAGTTACGACGCCTCTGAGGCGTCATTGTAAGTTAAAGGGTTAGAGTACGGCGAGGGGTTAAAGCAATATCGTTCATTTCAACAGATACAGCGACTATCACAACAACTATCCGAACGATTGATGAACTGCAATATGCACGCCGCGATAAGGATCGTCGAGGACGCGCGAGGAACAGTCTCGCATCTCGTCTAGTTCTCGCCATAATCGAGTGTCGTCGCCGTCCGCTCGCCGGCCTCTCCATTGGACCGGTTCCAGTCTCACTCTTCCCCCGCCCTCCCCCCGGCACTCCTCGCCGCCTCACGCGGCGCTAAAATTGCGTCCGCTCGGCCGCGCCAAATTGACCGAGGTCCGAGAGGTGGAAACCCGGCGATTCGGGAAACGTGAAAAATCGCCCGTTTCCGGTCCAGCCCCGGCGCCTTCCCTCCCCTCCCCACCCAACCCAACTCCCTCCCCCACCCATCGAGATCGCCATTAGAGTACGGCGAGTTTGAGAATCTCGCATACGCGACCCCCTAATGAGTCGTCGCACGCCAAATCGTCGCGTCCCCCCGCGTCAACTGCTTGAACCGCTCCGGGAAAAATGGGGAAACTTTAGCCTGTCCCCCCCCCCCCCCCTCATCCGTCCCCACCCTCCCTCACTTGCGGCAAGAAATACGACGCGTCCGCGATCAGCGATGACTTGACCGCCTCGTTTTGTTTTCACGGGGAACGCGCGCGCTCGCGCGCGTTATCGTTAACATTCCGGTAGGGAGGGAGGGAGGGGGGGTGGGGGGCGAGCGAGCGAGATCGTTAACGGTAATCGGTTTGACGTACA
>NW_027584139.1:0-2166 GCF_028453695.1 Augochlora pura
GGACGTGTTTTCACGCGACGTCGATACCGTTCGTATAAGGTCACAGACGCGTTATCACGCGACGAATTGCTGCTTCCGCGGTGCCACGGACGTGTATACACGCGACGCAATGCCGTTTGTGCGGTGCCACGGACGTGTATACACGCGACACAATGCCGTTCGTGCGATGCTGCACACGACATATCTCGCGTGTTTCTATATTTGATTAAGTACTTTAATTCGAAAAATTATTAATTCTGGAAACGGTATAGTTAAAGAAAAACATTGATTTCAGGATAATTTAAATTTATTGTTTCTGTGTGTGATACAATTCGAAACATGGAACTGCACATAACGCAACATCACAATTTACACAATGGTATCGTGTTTCTTTACGGATACATTTTATTTTACACCATACGCAACGCCTCATGGGATGATTTTTTGTATTTGTTGGTGGTAATTTTTTCAGGAAACATCTGGAGTGCAGACGAAGTGGATGCAAATAATTTCTTTTCCCTTTTTGATAACAATTTTTCTTTGGATTGTGGTACTTTTCCAGTAATCCCAATATTAAATCTTCTTTTACTTCATGGATCCTTTTTTTCTTTTCATGAAGACAGTTCCATATGGCAAGGGAATTACAAATTGCGATATCTAGTAGATAAAAGAAATATTTTTTATACCATTTTAAAGTTTTCCTATATGACTCATACCCATGTAAAATTTGGTCTGTATAGTCAACCGCACCCATGTGTATATTATAATCTAAAATTATATTTGGTTTTTTAATGTATTGTCCTGTACTATAATCAATTTTTTCAGTGGTTACCAACTGTGGGGTATGTAAGGTGCTGAGAACCGATACCGGTCTTTTGTCTTTCCACACACAAAATACCATAAATCTATTGTAACGCACCAACATCTCACTCTTGTTCAAACTTTTTATATTTTTAACTTTTTCGTCGCACGGCAAGCCTTTTCTGTTCATTCGAACGGTGCCACAAGCATGTGTCTTGTATTGACATAATTTTTTAAATAAAGCTGGAGAAGTATACCAGTTGTCAAGATAAATGATTCGCCCTTCATTTAATAAATTTCTTGACAAATCCATTACGATAGCGCCAGACTTTCCTAATAATGTGGATTTTCTTCCGTCTAATTCGCGTCCACTATATAATTTCAAATTATAAACATATCCCGTCTCTGATTCGGCTAAAATAAATGATTTTAAACCGAATCTTGCACGTTTACTACATATACTATATATTGTTTGAAAGAAAGTCTGCCTTTCCATAGTAGTAAACTTTCGTCAACAGCTATGTGCTGTCTTGGCCGATATGCCATTTGGAAACGGTGTATTAACATGTCAATCACTGGCTGTATTTTTTTTGCTTTTTGATTTTCATTATTATTCTGATCTGCACTAGCAAACTGCAGAAATCGCAGAATATTTAAAAACTTTTTTTTTGACATAATTTGTCTTGTAAACACAAAATTGTATATTGGATTTGTATTCCAGTACATAGATAGTTTCGGTAACCGAACTATACCCATATGTACAATAATGACAAAAAAACAATACAAATCTTGATTGGAAATATGAAAATAGGATCTCGAAAAACCTTGTTGCCGTATATACTTGTTACTCTCCTCTACAATTAGATCTACAAGTTCTTTACAAAAGAAAAATTCAAAAATGGAAAGAGGAGAACTGTTTTCCGATATACCGGATGACTGTAGTACACCGCTATGTATGTCGGTATAACTAAAAACTTGTGGTTCAAAGTTTGTTGTAGAACTGGGAATATTCCATTTTCTTTTAGTAATTAAATTTTTCCATCTTTCGGACAATGAAACGTTATCGTCACTTACACTACTTTCGCTATCACTATCGCTGTCACTTACGATACGATTTCTAATTCTCCGCATGATGGTCTACTCCCGTGAACAATTAAACAGGAACTAACTGAAACGATATAGAAATAAACGGTGTCCTCAGACGGAGCAAAGTCAATCCCGCGTGTTTACACGTCCGTGGCACCGCACGAACGGCATTGTGTCGCGTGTATACACGTCCGTGGCACCGCGGAAGCGACAATTCGTCGCGTGATAACGCGTCTGTGACCTTATACGAACGGTATCGACGTCGCGTGAAAACACGTCCGTGAGAGCGAAGTGGTTAAG
>NW_027584140.1:0-2165 GCF_028453695.1 Augochlora pura
TAATCGTCGATGATGGTTAAAATATACCTTTTGTTGCCTGGTGTAATCGTTTGCATGGGTCCACAAACATCCGTATGAACTAGTTCCAAAATTTTATTTGACCTATTCTTTGATTCTTTAGGAAACGGTATACGCGACATTTTACCCATAATGCAACATTCGCAGGTTATTGTCTGTCCACAGTTTATGACCTTTATACCTGTAGCTAAAACTTTGTCGACTAGTTCCTTTATTGCGTTAGGATCCCGGTGGCCAAAACGTCGATGCCAGGTGTGCTGGCAATTTTTCGTGTGCCTGGTACCGATGTTCTCACTCGTAACACATGCATTTTCGACCGTTTTTACCTCGTAAAGATTCGGAGACAAAGTCGCAATTGCCCGCACTAGTCCGTCCTTCGAAATTCTACAGTCCCTTTCATCGAAAGTCACAACATGTTTTTCTTTCGTCAGTTTTCTAACGGATAGTAGGCTTGACCCAAGCGACGGAACATAAAGCATGTCGCGCACTTTCATTTCGTAAACTTTACCCGAATTTACTATCCACTTTATTGTTCCCGAACCGATCCCGCGCACTTCAACCACTTTGTTCTCGTCTGCAAGGCACACATGGCCTTCCTTTCCGCGTTGAATTCTTGGAAAAAATCCCTTGACGATGACATATGGCTCGTCGCACCAGAATCGACTACCCAGCTGTGTCGCTTTGCATTAGCCTGCGTTTCGGCTTTGCTGCATGTTTCTCCGGAAATGTCCATCGAACTCATAGCGTGAAAACAATAGTCATTTGAAAGTTTCTTTTCCGACACTGTATTTGCTTTTTCTTTCTTGTCCTTCCAAGACTTGTACTTTGTGCATTCGTTTTTAAAGTGACCGGATTTCTTGCAGAAATAACAAGTCTTGTTTTGCTGTGTACCACTTTTACCTTTAAAATAGGTCTTCATTGCTGCTTCAGTACCTGGTACATTTTCCCTTGTATCTTTTGCCCCTTTGCGTCTTTTAAACTCGTCGATCAGCTTACTTTTTACGAGTTTTAATGTGAAATCCTCCTCGGGCCTGCTTTCCAAAGCTGTAACTAGAGTCTCGTATGATTCTGGGAGACTTCCAAGTAGCATTGCAGCCATTAAATTATCCGGTAGGTGCTGTCCGAGAGCGGTCAATTTTTCAAAATATCCTGACATTGTGGTGATGTGCTGTTCCATATCGCCTTCTTCTTTCATGACCGTGCGGCACAAGCGCTTCAACCGAAGAACTTTACTTGTTAAAGTGGCCTTCTGGTGATATTCCCTAAACGAATCCCAAGCTTCACGTACCGTTTTCGCCTTGCGTATGTGCTGCAACTGGTTATCATCGACTAAAAGCCCAATCGTAACACGTGCTTCATTGTCTTTAAGCGTTCATGCAGCGTCCACTGGTTCCGGTTTATTCCCTGTTACCACTTCCCACAATTTCTCTTGAATTAATAATAGTTCCAATCTATAACTCCATACCGAATAATTTTCACTATTTAATTTCTGAATCGCAAACTGAGAACCACTTGCACCGTTAGAAATTTTTGATTTACTTTAGGTCACACAAAAAAAAACTTTCACTATCCTTATTGTTACCTTAATCACTATACACTGACCCTGGGCCCATAACCTGTTGTAAGGTTATTTATTATATGCAGGAAATACACGTATTCAGATGTATAATGAGAATATATAAGGATATTGTAGTATGCAGCTCTAGGTCTCGCAGGCGACTAAACTGAAACAAAGAAAGAAAGACCCAGCCACGTGAACGGCCCCCCTCCACAGTATACATCGGCCCTTGATGGTGTTAGTGGGTTCATCGTTACACTCCAACAGCGACCTTAGACATGTTGTCGAAGATTAATAAATCGCCTCGGACGACTATGTAGGTTAGCGCTCTACTCCTTTAAATACTGTATTCTTCCAGCTAATCCGTTCAACCTCGTATCCTGCTCGAAGGACCTTGTTTAAAATAAAGAGGGGCGCGCGGTTTGGTCTTATTGGAAAAACCACTGCTCTTTATTATATCGGTTCGGATATGAGGGACGTGGATTAGATGAAGGAGATTGACTCTTTACAGTAGTAAAATAATCTCCGCGAGTCCTGAAAAGGACAAGCCCTTTATTTTTCTTTCTCCCAAATGGTACAACGGTGTTCG
>NW_027584141.1:0-2165 GCF_028453695.1 Augochlora pura
TAAACAGCTTATAACCAAAATCGTTATTTCGACCAGCTGCAGTATAGCACTTAGTATAACTTATGCACGTGAAATTGAGTCTTGCGACTTGTTAAACTATTACGCTTTCAACAGAAGGGTCTCTAATAACGTCAACATTATTTTGTTAATTATATAACAATTTTCTTTGGCGCTTCAGAGGCGCCACTCGAGTGCAAAGTGTTAAACAGGCCCTTGACTCGCAGGCCCGCGTTCGAACGAATAAATTTTCTATTAACATAACAGTTAGCCAGATAATCAGAAGTTACCGGGGGGCGTGGCATCGTCGAACAAAATTCCGGATAAGGATCTTCGCCGCGGCAAAATATACAGAAATATGGCGCCATTCCGGTGGAAATAGCCGCGCACGGCATCATCCCCCGCAGTACGTTCCGGCGTCGCGTTCAGCCGCGGCGGAGTCGCGTTGTACAAACCGCAGCGCCGCCAAGGCGATACCGGCAAGCGGGCGGCCGACGTCCTTAACCCCCGTGCCACATATAATCATTTATTTCAACACATGTTCCCCCGGGCTTACAAGGAAGACCCGGGGGTGCTACAGTTCGACCGCTGATCGCGGGGGCTAAAATATACATAGACAAATAATTAAGCGATAAAATAGAACAATCATTCAAAATGTGGCTAAAACGAGAAAACAAAAAAGTAATATACAGGGTGGGGCAAATAAAGTGTTACAGTGCAACATCTCCATTATCATTAATGATACGCGAAAATGCTTCGGAAACAAATTGTTTGGTTCGGAGGGGGACGTATTTTGGTGGAAATGTTTTTTTCTTTCAAGGTCATATTTTTCGAGATTTCAAGGTCATCGATGTTTTTTTAAACGGAACTATATATTTCTTTTTCGATGACATTATCGCCGATTTTAAGACGAATCCAGCGACCTATAATTCAAGGTCATTCTAGTCGGGCAAAGTATGAAAATCGTTGAAAAACCGAAGAGTATCGCAATAATCACTTTCAATATTCGCAATAATCACTTTAAACATGTAACAATACATATATAGGAGAACCATCGACATCCCGGAAAGGTTGAGACTGCTGTCAGCCGTGCGAGCGTTCCACGGAATCCGACGATTTATCACGGGGCCTCGAGGTATAGGACGCCAATAACAGGGTACGTCGCGGGTTTCACTTCGTGGCCACGCGTTTTTCGCCGTCCGACCGCGGTCAAATCGCTGCGACCCGTGCAGCACACCCGCGGCCACCGTCGTATTTCCCGATTTTTAGCGCGGGAACGATATCTTCTACAGATCCGGGGGCCCGGGCGACGCGACATTTTTGTCCCATCGTCCTCGTTCTCGATGGGAGATTTGTGGCGCGGCGAGCTACGTTAGGAAGGATCCGGTTACCACGCCAGCCAGAAATCCGGGGATCGCGATATTTCACCGTCTGTTTCGGACATGCTCCCGCTAAGCAGCTGATTCATTTAGGTTGGATTTAGGATCTTTTCCCATCGAGACGAGTAGGATGAAATTGCTGAATCGTTTCCGCGATATTTGCCTCGATTCGATTTCGTTTTAATATTTGTTTCAGCATTTTCTTTTGGAAAGAAATTGTTGCACTGTGTTAGTTCGTCGAATGAAGATTTTCACACTGTTACAGATTTTTTTATAAATAGTTTCTGATCATAAAGGCGATTAAAAAAGTATGGAAGAAATGGCAAAAATCTGTCGTGAAAATAAATAGGGAATTGGTTGGTAAAAACTGGTCTATTCAGATATTGAAAATCGGAATTTTTATGTTTTATTTAACATTAATTTTTCCTCTGTTTTTTAACGTTATTACCGTGATGTATGACTCCGCGATGTCGTTTCCTGTGTAAACGAGATCATATTGATTTGGTGCGCGTCGTCAATTAAAATCACAACGCTCTGGAGACGTGTTTTATTTTCGCGTTGTTTATAAACCATACAGAAATTATTAAATGGATACTTTTACCTTCGTAATTGAGCCTTTTGTCCTTTTCGCTGGTCTCATTGTTCAAGACATTCCAAGGCAAAATAACAACTATATACCTTAATTTCAAATACGTTTTATAATTACACTGCAAATCTTCATATAAAATATTATATATATTTATATTATATAATTATATAAAATATTATATATATATTTATATTATATAA
>NW_027584142.1:0-2164 GCF_028453695.1 Augochlora pura
GCGAAATATTTTTGCAGCGACGCCGACAGAGGGAACCGGGGTGGGGGCCGGGGGCAGGGGGCACCGTTCAATCAGAGATAAGAACGGATCAACCGGGAATGAACGGTCTCTTGTAACGATTAGCAAAGTGCCCCATTCGATTCGCGCGCTTATGCAACGCGCGCGCGATATACCCGACGAAAATCCTCGCTCGAGTGGAGGAGGAGGGGGAGGAGGAGAGAGCCCGGCTCGGCCGTTGCCGAACAAATAAAAACCAACTTCGCGAAATCCCCCGCGTGTACGCGAACACACACGCACCGTTGGAAACTTCGGGAACATCAATCACGTTCCGCGGGAAATATGGAAAATATTTGCGCGACCCGAAAGGACCGGTATAAACTTGAAAGAAAATGGCGCGCGCGCCGCGCGGGAGGGAAAGGAAACTTTGCCGCGAAACAAATCCGTGGGACCGATCGCAACGGTTCACCCATTATTGCGGATCTTTCTGCGAAACGAAAATCGTCTCTGTTCGCAACACTAGACAGACGATTAGGTTCCTCTGTACGATCGTATTCTAATCAAAAGAAATTCTATGTAAAGAAAACGAAATTCTAAGTAAAAGGAAAAGAAATTTTAATTAGAAGAAAAAGAAATTTTAATTAAGAGAAAAAGAAATTTTAATTAAAAGAAAACGAAATTCTGATTAAAAGAAAACGAAATTCTGATTAAAAGAAAAAGAAATTTTAATTAAAAGAAAAAGAAATTCTGATTAAAAGAAAACGAAATTCTGATTAAAAGAAAAAGAAATTGTTTGAGAATAGATTTATTGCGAGCGTAGATAATTTAAATCTTCCACTTCATCGACAGTTTTTAATATTGAATATATATATATATATATGGATTATGTTAAGGAGGTTTCGTTTTTTGTTAATTTCATATGGAATAATTAAATTATAAGCGTTGAGTAGGATTATTTAAATCGTACAGTTGATTCGTATAAAACGGAGATTCGCGGATCAGCTGATTTATATTAATTTGCTAAAGTAATAACGAGAGGTTTGACTTCAAGCAAATATTAATATATAACACTGATAATTAATAATTAACGAAATAATCGACGTAAAATTAATGCGATAATCAATGCGACATTACACAATATCGCATGTAAAATATCGAATAAATTACAAACAACATTCTCGCTTGTCTCTAAAACAATTGCAGTCTGCGGATTATTTTCAATTTATTCAAACGATTACACGAAAGAACGATCCCCTCTATTTAGCCGCTGTTGTTCGTTATTCCCCAGAAAAAGCCACGGTCCGCTAATAACCGGGTGTCTCGCGGTAGAGCTCGATTTCCGGTGCCCGCGTATAAAACACCCGGCACGAATTACCCTACAAACGATCATCTGGGAAGCTCTCCGGGTCGCTGGGGGGAAAACGAGAAACTGTGGGGTGGATCGGGGGCTTGCGCCGAAGGTCAACGATAACTTGCCGTTTCGATTTAATTTCTCGCGCGTTCGCGGGCGTAACGCTCGCCGCGTTTAATTCGACGGGACAAACGATTCAATTTAAAATCGTCGAGCGCGGACGGGGATCCCCGTCGAAAGGGGAGGGGGAAAACGGTCGCCGAATAAAATAAGAAACCGGGACGGTGGAGGGAGGGGCCGAGCCTCCGGATAAACTCTGTTCGTTTAAATATAAGCCCCCGGGAGAGAGGCGGTTGGGAAAAGGACGAAGGACGACGGGATAAATCGACAGATTTTCATCAAGGAGCGGCAGACACGCCGGGATCCTTGTCCGAGAGAGAACCCGGCGAACGAGGCCTGTGATTGGCACCGGTGACAATTATTTGTTTTCCACAAATCACCGAACCGACGTCGAACGGGAGGGAGAGAGAGAGCGCCGCTGCGGACGCCGGCTTTTCTTTCCACGCCCTCGATTTTCTTCTTCCGTTCTACCACCCCCCCCGCCCCCCCCCCCACCTTCCCCCCTCTTCCCGCGTCCTGACCCACGAGCGCGACCGTACTTTGGGGTACGCACTGTCCCGGCTGTCCATGGCATTTGCCGCAATATTGCCGGGGCCGTGGCGTTCTTTGACCCTCCATAAACCAAATTTTCCGGCCATGCATGAAAGCCTTCGCCGCGAATACAATACCGGGAGAGAGAGAGAGAGAGAGAGAGAG
>NW_027584143.1:0-2164 GCF_028453695.1 Augochlora pura
TCTATGATGTCTTCTTCCAGCATTTTATCCAGTTCTTCCTGGAGCAGGGTCTTTCTTGGCGGTGACAGACGATACGGCGGGACTGCGATGGGTGCCTGATCTCCCGTGTCAATCCGGTGTTCCGCCATCGTAGTTGGTCCTCCCCCTGGTTCGAACAAATCTTGGTTTTCTTCCAACAATTGCTGTAACTGCCCTCGCTGTGATGCGTTAAGTCCGGTGGCCTCTTCCGGACGTAAATTAATCGTTACTGCAGCAATGTCCGTCTGGAAATGTGAAAAACATTGATCAAATAGTTCATGGATCAACTCCGGGTTGTCCGCCTTTTCTGACGTGGGTGGTGTTGCCTCGGTGGTTTCCGGAACTTTGCGCTTTCCCGGTGTCCTCGGTAACGGGCTGATTGCTCGTGGCACCTCTTCTTGCTGGATGGCCTCAAAATGATTGATCCTCCTCCTAGCCCGTTTCGGCTGTGATTCTGGAGGAAACACTCCTACTTCTTCTTTGAAGAGAAACTGTTTCTGTGGTCGTTCCACGAAATGCCATGACCGCTGGGATGCATTGATGACGATTCCGGCATCTTCGAGGAACTCTATCCCCAGGAGGGTTCTGTTCTTGTCGGCATCCGGTAAGACAATAAAGGGGGTGTCCAGGGTCTTCGCGTTTATCGTTACGGACAGTACCGCGTAGGGCACGGTTTGCATTCGCGGATGACCGTCTGCCAGTGCAATTTGCATTTTCTTGGTCTCGAATTTGGTACCATTGGCGGAGAGCAAATGATACAAATTCTTGCTGGCGACACTTATTTTCGCTCCGGTGTCGAGAAACGCACATCCGTTGTGTCCCTCGATCGAAATCGCAACGTACGGGCGGCTGAGACGTTCCGTCACATTCACGGCGCAGAACTCCGTCGTCTCCACGCTCGCCACGTTTGGTTTCGTGCAATCGGGGCACCTACTGCGGACGAAGCCTGGCTTCCCACAACCATAGCATTTCAGTACGTTCGCAGCCGATGTCTTTGCTCCTTGGTCAAATTTTCGTTTGCGACAGTCTTCCGCGATGTGTCCCAGCTTCCGACAATAATTACATCGCGGTCTTCCCTCTAGTGCCTTGACCGGTGGTTTCTTGCCGCTTTCACTTGGTTCCTGCGTCGCTTCCTTCTCGAACCTTTCTACCGTCCTTGCTCGTTCTATAAGTGTCGAAAAGGTTTCTACTGAGTTTCGCTCTACCTTTTCTCGGATGCTTCTTTTCAGTAGAGAGTATAGCATATCCATCTGCACGGCTTCTGGTTGCGGAGTCGTCAATTCTGCAAGGAGGGCTCGTTTCCTTGCAATGAAGAAGTCCGTCGGTGCGTTCTCCTCTTGTTTGGATGCGAAAATCTCGGCATAGATCACGTAATCCGGCCTTCTCGGTGCAAATGTCGCCTGTAACAATTCCGTCGCCTTGCTCCATTTGCTTACCTCACCCTTGATTCCCTGCCACCATATGCCTGCTTCGCCTTCCAAAAGCAGCGGGAAACCTTTGATCGCGTTGAGATCCGTGATTCCCTCGATTTCCTTATAGATTTTCACGGTCTCGATAAACTCCTCCAGTTTCAAGCGGTCCCTGGTCCCATCGTACCGTGCTGTACAGTTCGCGAAGCTCCCCTGTCTCGGTGGTGATGCCGCAGATAGGTTCGCTCTGAACCCTGCTAGTAGTTGGCTGAACTGCTCCTCCGTCATCTGGACAGCCATCTTATTCCTGGAGCTCGATCGGGTTGCCAGTGTAGCCCACGAGGATCTGGTTTTTCCTACGCGATCGCTGTCCGCCGTGGTGGTGTTTTCGTAGCCTCTAGTTGGGCGCCAGATTGTAACCGTCTACTAGTAGTTTATCGGTGCGTCGGAGAGGAGCCGAATTCTCGTCTGCACTCTGCGCGTACACCGATACCGGTAAACGATACAATTCGTTCTAAGACTGTAACGTACTAAGTTATCGTAGCGTTGGAGAGGAGCCGAATTCTCGTCTGCCTCTACGTGTACTACAACACCGGTGACGTTACAGTTCGTTCTAGAGCCGTGATACGGAAAAGTCCCTGCTAGGTTTGGACGAGAGCCGTAGGTACCGCGAAGGTGTAACGTCTGCTTGCAAACTCAGAACAAGTACTGTTCGCTTTCCGTAGTCCGGACGGAAG
>NW_027584144.1:0-2164 GCF_028453695.1 Augochlora pura
AAATTGAATTTTAATATTATCAATGCCTAGAAACGGAAGTAAATGAAGACAATGCAAGAAACAAAAATTATGTGATGCTATTATGGAAAATATTAAGGATAAATAAATGTTAATCAATGTAACATAAAAGGAGTCGTAATGCAAGGGGTTAAATTTGATATTTTTGTGTTTCCATGACGAATTAGTATTGATTAATATTTATTTTATTTTATTTTATTCATTGTAGGGGGTGTTTAATATTTGAAATGTCGGGTAATAATTTGGGAGAGCTGGCAGTAGTGTAATCTATCACTTGTTGCTCGGTAGTAGATGATATATCATTGGTTGCCACGGTGAAAATTTGATTTATATAAGTCGGTGAAGTATTAACCCTTTCCACTCGGAGCCATTTTAACTGTAAATCTGAAATCATTCTTCTGGTTCGTGCAATTCCATTTTATTTAACAAAATCAATTTTTATACATAGAAAATTTATTTTTGTGACTTCTGCCAACAGTTTTACTACTTGACAATTTTTTTAAATCTAAACCTTATCGTTACAAAAATTATTTTGGAATGAAATAGAACAATTTTTGTGGTGCCTTAGAGTCATCACTCGAGTGCAAAGGGTTAACATTGCTATTTAGGTATCATTTCTGTAGAAATTTGCAAAGTATTGCTATAAAGATTGCAAGCGTCGAGGTTATGTCAAGTTGTCATTACTATTATGAAATTGTTACGTCAAAGTTTTCATCATCTTATATCTTATTATTATTATTATTATTATTATTATTATTGTTGTTGCTATTAGTACTATAATTACCGCTCGAGTGCAAAGGCTTAACATTGCTATCTAGGTATTATTTCCGTAAAAATTTGCAAAGTGTTGCTATAAAGATTGCAAGCGTCGAGGTTATGTCAAGTTGTCATTACTATTATGAAATTATTACATCAAAGTTATCATCATCTTTTATCATAATATTATTATTATTATTATTGTTCCTATTACTACTATTATTACCGTTCGAGTCCAAAGGGTTAACATTGCTATCTAAGTATTATTTCCGTAAAAATTTGCAAAGTATTGCTATAAAGATTGCAAGCGTTGAGGTTATGTCAAGTTGTCATTACTATTATGAAATTATTACGTCAAAGTTATCATCATCTTATATCATACTATTATTATTATTGTTCCTATTACTACTGTTATTACCCTATATACTATTCTTATATTAGCATAATCATCATCATCATCATCATCATTAATATTATTATCGTTACTATTATTATTATATATCCCCTATTATTATTATATTACCCCGCGTATCTTGCTGAAGATTTTTCCGCTTCCCTGCCCAAAAAAAAAAATCATTATTACAATTACTATTCTTTCTATTATCATCACCATCATCATTATTGCTCCCATAGCCCGCAGAAGTCTCATCGCCCCGCTCAACGCCAAAGCGTCGCACAGCCGGAAAAACTCCCCTCCCCGCATTTCCGCGAGCCTCGCATTTCCCGTTAATCGTATCCTTTGCGTTATCAAACAGCCGAACAAAATTTCCGCGTTGCGTGTTCGCCAAGCGGACGCGCGTAATCGCGCGCGACTCGATGAGCGCCGCACAGCCGCGATATTTTTTCCAATTCGGTGTCTATAGAACCGCGTCGTTCGTTCCTCGACGACCTAATGTCCTGTAATAATTCAGGATCCGCGCAGCCGAAAGGGTTCCTTTGTGCCGCGCGACAGAGAGCGACGACGAGAGATACAGAGAGAGAGAGGGAGAGAGAGAGAGGGAGAGGGAGAGAGACGGCTCGCGAGCGAGCGATTCGGAAATTTTTCATGCGGATCGATGGTAACCGGGGCTCGAATTAATCGGCAACTGGGTCAACGGGCGGTATGTCGCGCGATAATTTACACGGCGCGAGCTAATCAAGGATTAATCCTGGCCGGCGCAAGACGCGATCCCGGCGAACCGCTATGAAATTCCGCGTAACTCGGAGGATGATCCGTTCATTATCGCGGCGGAACGGAGCAATCGGCCAAATAATTTTCCCATTAGCCAGGTTAATTTGGATCGCGCCGAGAAACATTCCAGCTCCTATGGAATTCGCGTGCACTCTCTCTCTCTCTCTCTCTCTCTCTCTCTCTCTCTCTCTCTCTCTCTCTGTCTCGGATGCTGCGAGC
>NW_027584145.1:0-361 GCF_028453695.1 Augochlora pura
TTCGATCTTAGCCATAGGGCCGAGAAGCGGAATCCACTTTGATCTTATCCATAAGGCCGATCAAAGGAATGAACTTCGATCTTAGGCATAAGGTCGAGAAGTGGAATAGACTTTGATCTTAGCCATACGGCCGAGAAGCGGAATACACTTTGATCTTAGCCATAAGGCCGGGAAGCGGAATACGCCTTGACCTTAGAAATAAGGCCGAGAAACGCAATGCACTTTGATCTATGCCATAAGACCGAGAAGAGCAATGCTCTTTGATCTTAGCCATAAGACCGGCACGCGGGATGTACTTTGATCTTAGCCATAATGGCGAGAAGTGGAATAGACTTTGACCTTATGGCTAAGGTCAAAGTCT
>NW_027584145.1:461-1223 GCF_028453695.1 Augochlora pura
CATAAGACCAAGAAGAGAAATGCATTTTGATCTTAACCATAAGTTCGTGATGCGGAATACACATCGATCTTAGCCATAAGGCCGAGGAGCGGAAACCACCTTGATCTCAGCCATAAGGCCGAGCAGCGGAATGAACTTTGACCTTAGCCATAAGGCCGAGAAGTGGATTGGTCTATGATCTTAGCCATAAGGCCGAGGGGCGGCATAGGCTTTGACCTTAGAAATAAGGCCGAGAAACGGAATGCACTTTGATGTATGCCATGAGACCGAGAAGAGCAATGCTCTTTGATCTTTGCCATAAGGCCGGCACGCGGAATATACTTTGATCAAAGCCATAGGGGCGATAAGTGGAATAGACTTTGATCTTAGCCATAAGGCCGGGAAGCGGAATACGCCTTGACCTTAGAAATCAGGCCGAGAAACGCAATGCACTTTGATCTATGCCATAAGACCGAGAAGAGCAATGCTCTTTGATCTTAGCCATAAGACCGGCACGCGGGATGTACTTTGATCTTAGCCATAATGGCGAGAAGTGGAATAGACTTTGACCTTAGCCATAAGGCCGAGAAGCGGAACACACTTTGATCTTAGCCATAAGACCGGCACGCGGTATGTACTTTGATCTTAGCCATATTGGCGAGAAGTGGAATTGACTTTGACCTTAGCCATAAGGCCGAGAAGCGGAATACACTTTGATCTTAGCCATAAGGTCGAGAAGTGGAATAGACTATGATCTTATCCATGAGGCCGCGAGGCGGCATA
>NW_027584145.1:1323-2163 GCF_028453695.1 Augochlora pura
CTTAGCCATAAGGCCGAGAAGAGAAATGCACTTTGATCTTATCCATAGGTTCGAGAACCGGAATACACTTCGATCTTAGCCATAATGCCGAGGAGCGGAATCCACTTTGATCTTAGCCATAAGACCGGCACGCGGTATGTACTTTGATCTTAGCCATAATGGCGAGAAGTGGAATTGACTTTGACCTTAGCCATAAGGCCGAGAAGAGAAATGCACTTTGATCTTATCCATAGGTTCGAGAAGCGGAATACACTTTGATCTTAGCCATAAGGCCGAGAAGTGGAATACGCTTTGACCTTAGCCATAAGGTTTAGAAGTGGAATAGACTATGATCTTAGCCTAAGGCCGAGGGGCGGCTTACGCTTTGACCTTAGAAATAACGCCGGGAAAAGGAATGCACTTTGATCTTTGCCAAAAATTCGAGAAGAGAAATGCACTTTGATCTTAGCCATAAGGAAGAGATGTGGAATGAACGTTGATCATAGCTATAAGTTCGAGAAGCGGAATACACTTCGATCGTAGCCATAAGGCCGAGAAACGGAATGCACTTTGATCTTTGCCATAAGACCGAGAAAAGGAATGCACTTTGATCTTAGCCATAAGGCCGAGATGCGGAATGAACTTTGATCTTAGCCATAAGTTGGAGAAGTGGAATAGACTACGATCTTAGCCATAAGGCCGGGAAGCGGAATACGCTTTGACCTTAGGCATAAGGTCGAGAAGTGGAATCCACTTTGATTTTAGCCATAAGGCCGAGCAACGGAATGAACCGCGATCTCAGCCATAAGGTCGAGAAGTGGAATAGACTATGATCTTAGCCATAAGGCCTAGAAGCGGAAT
>NW_027584146.1:0-2163 GCF_028453695.1 Augochlora pura
ATCCACTTTTCATCACCAGTGACGATACGGTGCAAAAAACCTTTTCTGTTCTGCCGTTGAAGCAGTAGTTCAGACATCGGAAAACGCCGTCCAACGTCTCTCGGCTTCAATTCATACGGCATCCAATGTCCCTGCTTTTGCATCATTCCTAACATTTTTAGACGTTTTTAAACTGTTGACACATTTACTTGTGATATTTTCCTAACTCTGCTAGCGTCTGACATGGGTCTTCATCAAGCAATTCCTCTAATTCTTCGTCTTTAAACTTTGTCGGTGCGCCAGATCGTCCCTTATCCTCAAGTTCAAAATCATTATTTTTGAAGCGTCGAAACCAGTGTCTGCATGTCGTATCCGACAGAGCATTGTCGCCGTAAGTCTCAACAAGAATTATGCGTGCTTCAGATGCAGATTTCTTTTGAATAAAGTAGTGCAGTCAAATTCCCCGCAGAAACATTTTATTCGGCACAAAAGTAGACATTTTCAGAACCAATAAACAAACACGTGGTTGACACTATAGTTGTTGCGACGGCGACACCGAGGGTCGAAAGTGCCTAGCCATCCCTTTAGTCATTAAGTAATAAACATGCGAACAAACCGACAATAGGTAAAAAATCCGACGAATGTCGACTAACGAAATCGCTTTACGACTATCGTACTTAACGAAACTCGACTCGACAAACGGACAACACGTGTGACAGATCCACGATACTGTTGCACGGACCATTCATAAATTTTATTGTAACAAAGAAGACGACGCAAACCAGAACTTTCTACCAAATTTCCCACTTCTCATTCTAAGTTCCTTGCGGCACACCCACCTCCAATCAAAAACGCTTCATTTCCTCCACCAAAAACTATCCTCCACCAATCCATGCAAAACCGAGGTGACAACAGACGGAACACGACGAACGAAAGACAGATCACAGCAAACATTCATACATAACGCATTCATACTAAGATCGCATTAATCATTCAAACATAACGCGTCCAACCATATTCAGAAATCGTGAATAGTATTCTTGCACAGTGTTGTAAATAAAGTGTAGATAGAACAACCACACGTCTATATCACTACGGCATTGTACCAAACGTGTACAAACAAATCCGGCCTTACAAACCGGATCAACATCAAACGCGTATACAACAATAGTGAACAATCAAACACTGAAATTTAAGGTAACATACAGTACTTTCTTGCCGATGAGTCACCATTAGAAATTTCATGCGCGGAATACTACTAATGCTATCTTTTGAGAAACAGCGAGAACATATTCGAGGACCTTGTTGCGCGGTGCGTTACAGCGTCGGCCTTAGTTGGTGACGATTAACCCTTAATTAGGCGCATGGGGTCAGGGCCACAGGGTCACAGTAAGTATTTGTTTCTTAAAGTTAAGTATATTAAAGAACTTTATTAATTACTATAGAAATCCATTAAGTTTTATTCCTTTTTGATACTCCTTTCCCAATGTTTTTTTGGGGTTATTTAAGACCCCATGCGCCTAATTGGGTGATTTTCTTAATGCGCCTAATTAAGGGTTAAATAACGCGCCTACCTCGCTATAAATTAATATGTTGAGGATAGATTTGAGAGTGAACTGAGATGGGACAATTTAACGTATTTAACAAGGTTTAATAATAAAAGAGACGTACAACTTATCACAAACTATAACACTATGTAGAAAATGTCGGTTGTCGGACTGGATGAGAAGTTACCGAGTGCAAGGTGTGAAGTAAAGTAGGTACGCTTCTCATCCTCCGATTACGCCTTCCTACGTGAATGGTATGGGTGGAGTCAGTATTTCATTGGCTGCTTAAATAATATTAAGACCAATGAATACTAGAACGATGGCCAAAGAAGAGGGGACAGCAAAAGTCTGGGAATTCCCAGATTCATTGTCTCCGGAGTCGTCGTCGCTGGCCCGCACCTTTGTTCATGGCCACATCTGGTAGCGGTTGTCAAGGACCCGAAAGGTTCGACGCTTTGTGTTATAAAAAATCTACCTCTGGGCCGTCATAAACTTAACTGCATAGGCCGCTCGCGACGCGACAGACCCAATAATATTATATAACGATCTCGAATTCGTCAATGAAATTCATCGGATCAAAAATTGGCCCGCAGCCATAGAAATTATGGCATCTACCCAAATAAAGATAAGTAAATAG
>NW_027584147.1:0-2162 GCF_028453695.1 Augochlora pura
GATTTCGATGGATTTTGTCTAGCGGGATCTGCTAAAAATGCGCGAAGACTCTCGGTTAATAATAAGACGATATAAATACGGTTCTGCACTTTCTAAAATAAAATAACGATTCTTAAAGAAGAAATACCAACAACGTCGGATCAAACGATAGATCCTAAAGCTCCCCTTCGAAGACGGAATCTCGGGAACTCCGTCCCCGGCGACTGGAGCACCGTGGTTCACCGGATCCCGAATTTTCGGCGGAGAGCTTTTAATAGTTGCAGCCAGGACTGGCGAAAAAAGTGGCGAGAGATGTTTTCGGTTCTTCGCGAGCGCTTCAGTCGGGACCGATATTGGAACAGTTTGAAAACAGTTGCTGTCGGAAGCCTTCGAATCCCTGGTTGCAGCACGAGAGAATGATTCTACGAAGTAGAAGGATGAAGCGCGCGGGGGGCTGAGATGGTCTACTACGTTCGTGGGTAGGAAAGATCGATCTTTTTCTTATTGCATTCTCTTGAAGCTCGAAACCTTGAAGCGATGTTACTTTAAACGAAACTGTGTTTCACGAGACGGTGTCCACGAGTTCTCAAGAACCGATGAACTGGTTACTCTGAAATTTCTTAGAAAATATTCGGCATCTTTGCGGCTTATGGTACGAACTAGAATTATTAGAAAATTCGCATCTTTTTTATATTTTTCACTGAAATAGTTGAAAGAGAACGGATGTAAAAATTGACAAGTTTAGTGTTCCGCTTATAAGGAATCGCGGAATCAGGCGAGCGACCCATCAGTTTTACATTGTGTGACGTCACCGGTACCCAAATTCGCGTTCGAGCTCTCTTTCCGAAAGATTATAAAAAGGTAAAAATTATTAAAGATTTTGTAAAAATGACAAAACTTGTAATTTATAGCATTCTTCATTTTCACGCCGTATTATTCGAAACACAACAAGCATTCCATCAACAGAATACACTTTATACAAATCAGAAAGTTATAGTTATTTCTTAAGTGTTATTTTCAATAAAGAGTTTATCCTTCGTTTCGTTAAAGCAAATCATTTATCTAATATCTCACTCACTTGAAAAAGTCATCGGGAACCGTATCATTTCGATCTTAACGCGTGTAACATTTAGAGATACTGATATTTTTTACCTAGACCCTGCCATAATTGTGCTTATACTTTACTCCGTTTCTAGTAACAGGTAATACCTGAATCAAGGACACCGTCGACTGCGGATTTCCAACCCTATCCCGTACCATTTTCTTTAAAGTCACGATTAGCACGTTTACCAGCCCAAAAGAGACAATTTATATTTATTCTATATTTACTCGAATGTTTAAATATTGATGACGAGGATAATAGAATTTGATCTCCACCGCGAATCTGTCTTATTAAACTATAGCAAGGGATCTAAAAAGACCATAAGACATTTTTCATCAATCCTAACATTTAGAGACACGTGATCCAAGGTTGTCCAAATAAACTCTATCGATCCGAAAAAAAAGAAGTCTCGACGATTCTTTCCAACAATCCTTGAAAAATATGAAAAAGAAATCGAGCGAGATAGCAGCGGCGCCCCGTTAAAAAGATCTCCGTGTACACGAGAGCGACGGAAGAATGTGAAAGGAATTGATCGCGACCCTTAAGCCTGTCGTACTCCGCGGAGTCGAGTACGTTATAAATGCATAAGCAGCCGCGGTCTATTTCCGAGTGCGGAGATATATAGGAGCGTGGCTCCGAGTAGGTGGGACGTACCGACAGGTTTCTGCGCGTAAGGGATCCCGAACCAGGCGTCGACCTCCTTCCCCGTGGTGGCAGTCATGGTCTTACCCCTGACCTTGCCCTTCCTGGTCTGCACCACCAGCGGATCGTCGTTCGAATGGAGGGCGGCCGGTCTTGGCAGCTCCTCGCTCGTTCTGAAATCCTTCGCGTCCTCGTGCGACATGTCCGCGTGGTGTCTGCTCTTGTGGGACGGCGAGCACCAGCACGCGTCCAGGTGGACCAGCACCGTCAACACCAGCACCATCAGGGCCTCCAGTTTCGTCAAGGAACTTCGGTTTCTTGGCATCGTGTCCTCGCCTGTCGACCCAACACAATTCTCGCTTTAACTTCGTAATACAACTGTGCCCATAATTATGAAAGCGGTCTAAGTATAGATTTAAAAAAAATGAGTTTATCAGTT
>NW_027584148.1:0-2161 GCF_028453695.1 Augochlora pura
AACAGAAGAATTTATTTTTAAGTTTATTTTGAGTTTCGACGAAATCGACGAGGAAACGTCGCGGATATTTTCAGCATCGTGTACAGTGATTGGCCGTTTATGCACGAGTGTTACACAATTGATGAAAAAGAATTTTTTATCGTCGAAATCGAATGATAAAAATTGCTATTTTTGGCGTAAAAAGAAATAGTAGACAAATAGATAATAATAGTAATAGTATTAAATATGAATAGAAATGTAAATATATCATTGATTATTAACCCTTCGCACTCCGCGCCATCATGATGTTACCTACCAGCTCTTATGGACTTTTATATTGTATAGTATACATAGTATATTATGTAGTATAGTATACGTTTGGAACAAAGTAAGATATAATAATATTCAATAAAATGCATTTTGTTATATAAAATAGAAATGCTATAAGCCAGAGAAATTATTTTATTATTAAATGTCTAGTGATGTACTAGAGTTTCGATGTCCCCTGAGAGGAGACAACGGAGCGCAAAGGGTTAATAGATACTTAAAATTAGAGTTATTGACTGGATATTACAGAGCGATCTGTAGGTTATGTGACAGTGATTCGTTCTTTTTCTAGGACAGTCATAAGGACATAATTATTTCTAATATACAAAATATTTTATTTAACAGTAATAACTTTAAATCTATAGTCAATAACAATATTGAACAGTGCAGTATTACAGAGCACTTACAGTATTATTATATTATATACTATAATTTATATTATTATACTAAAATGTACTATATAGTATATTGTATATACTGGTATAATATACAATATAATGTACTGTTTAATATAAATTATATTAAATACTAAAATATAGGTACTATATAACATAAAATATAATATACCATATAATAAAAAATATAATATATTATATAATGTAATAAATCTGCATGGGTGACTCGTTGTATTCCGTCTACTGGAATTTATCGGTAGCACGAATGCGCCGTTTATTAGGATTTGTATATTGGTTGTGAGAACGCGATAGGGTCGAACGATTTTATTGACAGCGGCTCCATAGAACGGCCAGGTGATCGTTTCCGTGTCACCGTATCGATAGGCCAGTCCCAGGAAACCGAGACCGATCGCCGGTATCAGTAAAAACTTTTACTTTCACCGCATGAATCAGACTTTTAACGGAAACTTTTGGACGGCTGCCAAGACCATTGCCAGGATTTCCACGGCGGGTGCAAGTAGTACAGATATTATTGTCTCAGCGGTTCCACGACCTTTCTCGTGCCCGATACAGGAAAACAAGCCTTCGTTTCGGGGCCAGAACTACTTTAACTCTTCCGACACGTTCCCCAGCGATCCGGCACGTCTATGAAAACGAGCAACAAGAACGAAGCGGTTCATTCTAAAGTGTCTTGCTGACGTCCTAGATACATACTAGAAACGTCCTAGAAACGGCGAGCGATACAAATCGAGACGTAATATAGCCTTTTCAATTTTGACATTTTAAGAGTGAATTTTGTTTTTTACGTGATGCCGACAGTTCCTTAATTAAAATGTGACGAAACGTAATAGAGTTCGGACAATTATTTCCGATCCAAATAAAAGCATCGCGATGTAATTTCGATAACATTTAGTTATTTGATACTTAATATATAATTCTATTATACCATATTATATCATACTATACTATACTATACTATGCTATAATGTACTATATACTTTACTACATTTTACTATACTTTACTATACTATACTATATCCTAGCTATACTACCCTAACTTATACTACATTATACTATGTACTATACTAAACTATTACATACATGTATATGTAGACATCATTAGTACAACATTTAAACTTCATGCGCTTTTAAGACGTCGCGAATGTCGTACGAATGCTTTCAACTATCGTAAAAGCGTCCAGAAACGTCCTAGAAACGACTCGTGTTACAAATCAATCAAGATGTCATAAAGACGTCTGATATATGACACTAGGAATGTCTGCAGAGCGTCTTGAATGTCCTGCGAACATTCTAAAAATGTCCTAGAAACGACCAATGTGATAAATCAAAACGTCTTTTAGGCATCCTTAAAACGACTTTTTAACGACTTAAAAACGTCCAAGAGATGTGTAAAGAACACCTTGTTTTGTCACACAAAACGTTTCTAGGATATTTCTAGG
>NW_027584149.1:0-7241 GCF_028453695.1 Augochlora pura
AATAAATAGAGTCGATCAAGAAATCTTGCAGAATTTGCCCAATTCACTTTGCTAAACTTATGGCGATCACCTAAACTATGCGAACACGTTGATCCTATGTCTATCGATTCTACGTCCTCCCATGGACCGAATTTATACCGCTAGAATCAATATAAATTCACAAGTCGAATTAAAAAGTCGAATTAATTCGCACGCGTTGAATTCAATGCATCGTTTTCCTTCGAAAACCATACTGCGCTTCGAATCCCCATAGAAATCTCATCGCAGCCCTTAGACCGCGCCGGATGGATGCAAAGATTCGGAACGGTAGGACGCACTTTCGTGGGAAAAAATTCCTGCGCCCCGTAAAACGTTCCAAGGACCGTGCGCCGGCTTTAAACAGATTGAAAGAGGAATATTTTTGCTGCAGCGCGTAGGAACGGCTTTCCGTTGCGGAAAACCGGGCCAGAATTTCGTGCGTTTTTATTATATTGTACGCTATTCCTCCTCTCGCCGCTGTTATTAAATTGTTGCACGCGGGGGCCGGCGACTCTTCCGACGCCGCTGTCTTTCATATTAGATTTTCGAAACGCGCCGCGAGACGCTGCATTTTTAAAACGAATTCCGCCGAGCGACAGGGTTTTGTTCACTTATTATCTTTATTAACTTTATTTTTCTTCATTTATTTTTTGTGAACTTTATTTTTGTTCATTTATTATTTTTGTGAACCTTATTTTTGTTCATTTACTATTTTTATTAACTTTATTTTTGTTGACTTATTATTTTTATTATTCTTGTTTTTGTTAACTTTTAACTTTATTAACAATATTTTGATTAACTTATTATCTTTATTAACTTTACTTTGATTAACTTATTATCTTTATTAACTTTATTTTTTATTAACTTACTATCTTTATTAACTTTACTTTGATTAACTTATTATCTTCATTATCTTTATTTTTATTAATTCACTATAATCGGTGACGTATCAGCTCGAACAGCAAATTTTTAATTCGTTCGCAGGAGGGAATTTAGGGTAATCGAATTTCGCGTCGCGAGTTCAGCGAAGAAAACTTCTGCTTCGGCGGCGAAGCCTCGATCCGAGTCGATTGAAGAAGTTTACGGGCCGTGAAGCTTGAACATCTGTTAGACGGGAATCAAGCGCTAATGTAACAGCGGCGCCCGCTTTGAAAACGGCTCGTAAAGTCCCGGGCCCCGGCTTCATACATGAAAACATGGGCGAGAAATGGACTTCCAGATTTTATTAAAATATGCCGCGAATTTACACGTGTTACGTCTGTTCCCCAATTAACGCTCTGCCACGGAAATTGTCCTTGCGCGACGCGGACGCGTATTCGTATTCGCGTGAACTGCGAAAATTATATAAATATTTAAAAGCGAAATGAAGATCAAATTGAACTCGATATTAATTCAAGCTATTTTTGATATATATAGAAACAAGCTATTTTCATATATATATAAAACTGTAAATTTTATGCAGAATTATTTATTCACTGGACAGCTGATTTTTATGCGAAATAAAAATTGTCTACGTTAATTTGACAATATAGAAATTACATTTATCTTCTCGTCTAGTAATTTTGATAAGTGATATTTTATTCGACCGTCCCGAAATTTTTATAAAAATTTTCCCGTCGCGGGAATCCGACGGAATTGGCTTAGGCCATCGATGAGGCATGAATATTGCCGGCCGGTTTTTCGCGAGATTGCGCGGCGAGGATCGGAGCGAGCGCGCGCCGCGTTGTTCATTTGACGAAATTGAAATGACCGACACCGGGGCGATAACGGCGTCGGGAAAATGAGAAATTCCGCCAAGTTTAATGAAAGTATTTAACAGGCAAAATTGCTGTCTCGCGTAGAGGACCAGGACCGGGAGCCGAGCCGCGCCGCCGGCAAATTGAAACGCGTTTCCATGGGGGGTCGTTCGTTTAAGCCGGTTACCCGCGGCTATTTTTCCGCGGAGAGACAAGGTCAAGTCGCCGACGAAATTTAGGACAATCGGTGAGAATACTATAGTCTTGAGACAGGTGAGAAACTTGATGTCAAAGGTGAAGAATATTTAATAAATCTTTTTATTTAAGTTTGTTTTATCGAAGCTCTATTTTAGACGTAAATGGGAAGAAATAATTGTTGTTGTTAGAAATAATTATTTGGTGTTTAATGATAAGGATTTTATAGGGTTTTGTATTTTATTTATTTATTTAATTTTATTGCTTGCGTTTTTTAAGAATGGTTTAGGGTGGAATTATAGGGCGATTTATTAGACATTGATTTTGTAATTTGTTAGAACAATTTGTGAAGAATGTGAGATTTTCTTTGATTTTATGGGAATTTATATCGTTTGTTGTTTGTCTAAACGATTTTCTAAAAACGAAAAATTCTAAGTGATTTCTAACAATTTTTTAACGATTTTTATTCAACTTCTCATTTGCTCAAATAATTCCCTTAAATATCAAAAACTCTAAGGGATTTTCAACGATTTTATTTAAGTTTCTATTTGCTAAAACAATTCTCAAAAAACCTAAAATTATTCCTGTTTTCACGCGTCGATATTTTATTTTTTTCCTCTATTCCAAAAGCCGAAAATTCTAAATAAATGTACATTATTAAATTTCACATTTTATTCTTCATTAAAGTGCGTCATCCCCTAAGCACTTCTATGCCTTACCCATTAAAACAAACGCTTCTTCCTAATCACATAATTATAGAACATAACCTTAACATAACTATAAAATTGTAACTGATGTCAGTCGCCCTTTAGAGTCACAAAAATCGACTTCCATTCCTCAACAAAATAAAAAACATAATCTTCCATCATCGACGAGATCAACCCGGTCGCCCTAACAACACTACAGACACCATGCAAAAAGATCAATGGAAGATCGACTCACCTGCTCGTAGTTCCTGATGAAGTCGCGCAACTCACGTTCCTTGTCCTCGAGGGTGCCGTAGAGCGCCTTCATTTGATTAAGCAGATCGAACTTCTCCGCCTTGAGCCTCTTCCGGTCGGCCTTCAATGCTTGTAGAGCTTCTTTCGCGTGCTGCAGCTCCATCTCGAGGGCGACGAATCTAGCCTCCTCCTCCAGCACTGCGTCCTCGGAGCCGACCTCCCCACGGGCCGCGCCGCTGAACAATAGCTTCCTCAGTCTGGCTACTTCCGCTACCAAACGCTCGTTCTCCAATCGGAGCCTCCTCGTGCTGGCCAGCTCCACGGAGCCGTTGCTGCCGCTCCCGTAAATGTTCGACAGCCTCGATGCTACCAGCGGATCCCCTATTCCTGGAAAGCGAATTCTCGAGTCAGGGAAGATAGGAGGGACCTTTATTTTAGCTATTGTTGTCGTTAAATAATTACGGTGAATTTTGGTAGCTTTTTGCAAGTGGATGAGTCGCTATAATGTTCTATAATTTTTTTGAATGGATGATATTCATGTTTAGGGGATATGTTTGAAGTGAGTTGATTTTTGATGTAACCCTTTGCCCTCAATTGGCGATTCCAAGTCGAGATAATATAAGTATTTAGGACGTCTTGAAGAGGACTGATGTAAGATATTTGGCAAGTTTTTAACCCTTAAATGCATAGAGTCCCAAAAATGAATCAATAACTTTTTGCGCGGATACCCGACAACAGTTTTGATATCGATACATTTGGCTGAATGGCAGTGATTCCTTTGTCCATTGACTTATCAAAAATTAACTAAAATAATGACATTTGACTTCAATATTTGTATCTTTCTGACGTTATACCAATTGGCGCGCATTTTTGATAGCGGGTTCATTTACGTACTTTTGGAAGTGGATTATTTAGAAATATTTTGGTGTATTCAAAAAAATTACAAAGTGCAATGTATTTCTTTGTTCCAAGAAAGGAAACGACTGCTTCAATCTCTTTCATACTAACTAAAGAATTTTTATGTCTATTTTGCATAGTGTACCAAAAATGAATCATTAATATTTTTCAATAAAAACCCTATAAGATATGACTTATAATTTTTTTTAATATTTTTCCCGATTTCCACTCATTTGAAATATTATAACCCTAATTTTTAAATAAAATTCATTAATTCATGCATTTAAGGGTTAAAACGCCTTGAATCTTTGAAGAACGTCTTTGATAGGTTCTACAAATGTCCTACGCTGCATACGAGTGAAGTTCAAGGCTACAAGATTAAAACACCGAAAACAGATCACAGCAGTGGAAGCCACCACGCGTCCTCGATATCGATTCGAAGACACCGGTGCAACGAGAAACCTCCGACACGGAATCCGCAGGAAATTCCTTTGCGGTGCTATGCGCCAAAACCGTCTACGTTCGTTAACGTGGACGAAGCTACGCAGACACGCGCGTCGGTGACGGTGTTCTCCTGACGCAACTGGTCCGAGCGAAGGAAGACACGCGCGACTACATCGATCCCGGGGAGCCATCCGACGAGACAAGAAGGAGGGCATCGAGAGCAAAGGCGCGAGTCGTACGACGAAGAGATATAGAAGGCGGGTGACGGACGAGGACCAAGAGCGACGTGTCATCCTCAATAATGCACCGAACCGGTGGCTAGGGCGGAACGTCTCAGAAAAGGCGTCTCGTTAGTCACCCAGGGCCTCGTTCGTCCGCATTGAAGAAAAGCCACGCGGCCGCATTCATCCTCGCGGACGGAGCAGCCCCGTTTAATTCCCGGGATTCGTGAGGAGACGAGAGAGAGAGATAGAGAGAGAGAGAGAGAGAACGAGGTCCGTCGTCGCACGGAGTTGGAACAATCGCGGACACCGAGCGGCTCGCGCACAACCGCGAGCGAGAGGGCGAGGCTGAAAGGGAGAGCGTTCCATAATTAAATGCCGGGGTTACCCACCCAGGGAATTAGCCGGGGACGAGGGTCTGCTGCCCGGGGCTGGTCCAGGTGGTTCATTGTCCTCGTCGGGCCGCACCTCGCCGTCCACCAGGTCCTTCTCGATGTCCTTCTCGTGATCGTTCATCTCCTTGCTGGCGCGCATCGTGTCCCGGTTCGTCGATATCCGCAGACGATCGCCGCTCGATCGATCGCTGCCGCCGCGATGGAGGAAGCCGGTTCTGTTGCTGGATCCTCGATCGGGGCTCGCGCTGCCCGATCGGGAATCGACGCTGCCCCCCGAGCCGCCCAGACGTGTCTTCTCCAGCACCGGGGCGTACGGGCGACGGGTTTTGTCGATCGGGCTGCGACTCGGCGACCCATTGAGCTTTTCTGCGGTTCAAAGAGTTCGTTTCAGTGGGAGGGGACGATGTCGATGGTCTTGGTGGTCGCGGTGGTTGGGGTAGTCTTGGAATGCCCTGAGTTTCGAGGTTTTCTGTACGGATTAGTCGAGCAGAGATTGGGGGATGGTTGTTGATGGCCTGGATGATGGTTTTTCGTTGAACTCTTACCGTGCCAGTTTCAGGGCGTTTGTCTGATTAACGAGCTGATTTTAATTAGTCGGTTCTGGATGGTGATCGATGAGGAAGCGGTGGTTACTTGTTGCGAAATTTTTGTGCAGGTGTCGAGAATAAATTCTTCGAAGATTATTATTAATGGGTAGCAGAGGGAATTTTTATTAATTGGAAAAAGTTCTTGGAAAATTATTGTAAAGGTTCGTATCTAATTTGAAAATTAGTCTAATTAGCTTCTTGTCTAATTTGAAAAATTTTTTTGAAAAATTGTAATTGTTTTATTACAATAAAATTATTAAATTATATAACCAAGATAAAATACTAACGTACCAACATCGCGAAACAATAGGACATTTCGCAAGAATGAGCCAGCGAATTTATGGACTTCCCACCCTGCCATGCTACTACATACGTTAACGTTACACGGGGAACATGCGTAAAATTAATTCGGCCATTATCACGTTGAGTACAGCATCGTGACGCGTCTGCCGGCAAACGTGTTAACCCTTTGTGTACCTTGACGCGTCAGACCCACGGTGAAGATTTCTAATAATAAGCTTTTTGGTATTAATGTTGCTGCATTTCTTTAAGAATTGGTTTTCATGGCAAACAATAATTTGTTATCTATTATTGAGATGAACTTTTTAACGATTATATTATATTGTAAGCTCGAATATGATAGAATTTCTTAAATATTAGATACCTTTCGCGATTTTTAAAATAAATAAGATCAAAATGGAAATTAAAATTTAGTATTGAGTTACTGTAAGCTTTAATATTATGATATAATTTTAAACCTTCTGCTATTAATAGAATAAATAAAATGAGCATCAAATAAAAATAAGATAAATAAAAATAAAATAATTAAAATACCAATAAAATAAAAATAAAATAAATAAAATACAAATAAAATAAAAGGAGTACATACAAAATAAATAAAATAGATATAGTAAACACTGTCTAACGCTACCATCACGTGACCATAAATATGTTAGTACACCTAATTACCCTCCAATACCAAAAATGTTTTTACGACCAAATGATCGAATCAATAAAGTGTTAACACACGGCAATCACCCGATCAGATCGATAATAGAATTTTCACGATCGAGCAAAGTGCTCGACGAGATCCTCCATCCCCTCCCAACAATAATCAACGTAAAACGATCCACGTATCCCGACGACTGTAACGTGTCCAATAAGCGGCACAAGAAGTTTTAATTGGCCCGGTACGCGGGGAATCTTTCATCAAAACACTGGGTTTGCCGTAATCGTCGCCGCGACAAAGGAAGGGCAGTGTCTCTCGGCCTGGACCGCGCGACGCTTTAAAAAAAAAAAGAAAGAACGTAATGAAATCTCCCGCTGGTCGCGGAAGAATCTCCACAAAAGGCCGTGACAGCTGGCGCGCGGGGGGGTTTGTGCGGCACGCGGGTTGTTCTTCCCGTAGCGTTACGAGTTTGCAGGAGAAAATGGTGAATCATGGCCAGTCGTAAAACTGGCAGCAAGTAACTGCGAGATAGTGAGAGCTATGTACACCGTGTTCCGGAAATCAAGATAAACTTTCGACCGGCCGTGAGCTATGCACGGAGCCGCACAGTTTTGAATTATCGCCGGCCAACTTTTACGGGGAAGATTTACGCGTGCCCCGAGTTTAAAGGAACGAACATTTATGGGGGTAGGCCGGTACGGTGTCGTCTGCGAGCGCTTTTAAGGGGGGCCCGGTGTCGAACACGTCTGAAACAACGGGGAACCCGTTCTTGGTCGAACGGGTAGTTAATTAGCAGACACCTAGGTCAGAGGGCTAATTAAGTGTCCGAGGACTCTTTTATGGGGTGTCGATTATTTA
>NW_027584150.1:0-2161 GCF_028453695.1 Augochlora pura
CCACGTGGCACAGAAATTTTGTCGCCTTTTTAATGAAACAAAATTGATATCTTTTTATCGAAAGCATATAGGAACATGAAGAAATAATAGTTCAATTGAATTTGTAGAATGAGATTGAATTTATAGAATGACAAAATTGATATCTTTTTATCGAAAGCATATAGAAACATGAAGAAATAATAGTTCAATTGAATTTGTAGAATGAGATTGAATTTGTAGAATGAGATTTAAATAGTCCCGCCGTGCATTACTGTACATCAAAAAGGTGGGACACTTTTCATCCCACCGTGCCCCAAAGAGCTAAAAAATGATAACTGATATGAAATTAATATTGAACATAATAATGATCTTTTGTATTTAATCTATACTATGTTAGCGGATAACAAACGATTCAATTTTCTGATTGTTGATATACATCCTTTTTAAGTATCTTGCAATTAACACGGAGAATTTTGATTTTACACAAAAATTACCAGTCGAATAATTAGAGAAACATTTAAGACGATCCACGCCGCCCTCGTATCGGTTTCTTTGGCGTGCAAATGATTTTTCCAGCCGGCCGGGTTAACCCGTTTCGTGGAATACTGTCTGCCAAGGGTGGCGCACAACCCCTCCAGACCAAAGACCCTTTTGCGAGCGTTGTGTACACAAAAAAGGCGCGTAGCGTGTCTCCGGAACCCAGCTCGGACTTTGCTTACGCGATTAGTTTCAGTGTAATTACGGTTCGTTAGGCCGGATACCGTCGGTAACGAATCCGGACCTAGACGTTTTGCGATCGACCACGAGACAGGCCGGATGCTTCTCGCTTCCTGTAAATTAATTTTACAATCCATGCTCCACGACTTTAATAGTTGCATCTGTTATCCGATACATCTCTAATCGTTCTAGCGACTTCGTTGATTCTCGCCGTCATTTGGACATTCAAAAAGCTCCATTTAACGCGCGTTGCGTCACCCATTAAATAGTCGTCTATCAAATTAGGATGCTGGCAATGATTTTGTAAATTTGGGCAGCTATATCAGTATCTATATACTTCCTGCATCTTGCAATTAAAGATACGAATCCATGAAAATTTGGTCAAAATATTGGGTTGTTCGGAAAGTAACTTCGTTTTTCCCAAAGAAAAGACTTAATTTTTTTCACAGCCAACTTCACGCTTAAGCTGCATAATCATTATATATTTGGACAACTGATATAGTAAGTCTTGTTTGCTAAAAATTTTGTTCGATTCTTTGCAATAGTTTTTGTTTAGTAATCTATTGTGCTGCATTTCCACCAAGAAAAAAACGAAACGACTTTCCGAACGACCTAATAGATTTATACAAAAAATCGGTAAAGATAGTAATAAACGACGAAGGAAAAGGTAGCTGTGTATCGGGATTTCCCAGTAAGCCACATGTTTTCCGATAGCGTAGTTTCGATTATTATTCCAGCAGTTGGTCGAACGTCGTGGTAGGAAAGAGGATCGCAGGCGGTCGCAGATTTTATTGGCCGGAACACAAGCCGGGGAGGGAAGAAGCGTGTCGAAGACGGGAGCAAGTAGCTGCGCAACTTGGATTCGAGACTCTCGAAGGCTTATTAAGGCCAAGCGTCATCCGGGACAAGTTCCTTCTTCCGCCCCCCCCCCCCCCCCCCTTCCTCTCCGACCACACATCCCGACCGAAGCCATCCCCGAATTCGGTAATTTTCTCGGCGCGCCCCGTTGAATTTTTCATCGGCCATTTCTCGGTCATCTGTTCTCCTTTCGCGCGCGCCGCCTTCGTCCGCCATTGTTTCTCGTTTGGTTTTCCCGTCGGAATTTTCCTATCAATTTCCGGGAGACGAGAGCCATCGACAGCGCACATCTTTGGCGTTTAGATTCTTTTTTTCGGGATATTTATTCATACATGGACGTTTTAGTTAAAAAAGAAAAATTACACACTTATATTCTTGTATATCAATAAGTTTTAAATCACTTGACGATCATAAAAGAATGCGCCTAAACATTATTTGTTACCAAAAATAATTTTAGTGAGTCAACTGGCATGATTATTAACACGATTAACACCAGATTTAGTTAAAATTAACAGTAAAATATTTATCTTGTTTTTGAGCAAGTATTATTGCTATATTTATAAGTAAGATACGTATTGAATAAATTATTGATAAATGTACGTTTGCA
>NW_027584151.1:0-2159 GCF_028453695.1 Augochlora pura
ACAGCACGGCCTCGTTTCCATCGGGCAAACTGAACGGCGTTATGTCGCGCAAGGCGAGAGGAAAAAAATATATACACACATATAGAAACATGCAGGCATACAGACATAGAAGCATACAGACATATATAGGCATGCAGACATAGAGGCATACAGCGTATATAGGCATACAGACATGGAGGTATACAGACGTACAGGCATACAGACATATATAGGCATGTAGACATAGAGGCATACAGACGTACAGATATACAGACATAGAGACATACAGACATACAGACGTACAGATATAGAGACGCACAGACGTACAGATGTACAGACATACAGACACACAGAGCCATACATATATACAGACACAGGCATTCAGATATACAGACATACAGATTGTTAGTGCCCAGCACTAATATTCTTTATGACACGGACGGACCCAGTCGGCTATTTTTGAGCTTAGGACTTTTGACTAACATCTGCCATGCAATTTAGATTTAAATTACTCGTCCTGTCGAGAGAACGCATACTTTATTGCTTAACTTTAGGATTTCGCTTCTCTTGGCCTCGATAGCCAAGACGTATCATAAAAAAAGGTAAGTTCCGAAGGGTGAGTCCGATGTTAGTTTACAACGGTGGCCAGCCGTGATCACACCTGGAGGAATTTCCCGTCTTTGTTAAAATATCGCTGTCGCCGCCCACCTTCCATATCCCAGCAACTTCCCAAAGGGACGCGCCGAGGCGCGAAGGAAGGGCGCCTTCTCGAAACAGACTCGCCGATTGGTTATTGCCAAAATCAAGGGAAACCAATCGGCGAGTATTAGAAACGCGCGAGAGGGATAGCAGTTTACCTCGAGAGACAACATTTTTTCGAACGTCAGAGTTGGAATAGAATTCGCGGACCTCGGACCTCCTTCGGGAAGGTGGAAATAGTACGAGGCTAAATATATAAGTTTTTTCGCCACTGAATCCGGTCCTGTACTTAATACAGTCCATACATGTAACGTCACAATTCGTCGCTATTACTGACGACGCTGTGACGCCCCAACACAGATATTCAGTCATGCAGACACGTACATAGATACAGACATACAGACGTACAGACACGTGGATACATACATGTACGTCCGCGCGGCACGGTCCGCGTATTTACGACGAATATTACCGGAGGGTGGAAGCCGGCCATACGTCCCGATTCAGGATTTAAGAGGGGGGGCCGGCCAGGGCCGTATATATACGCGCATAAACGCGCCAGGCGAAATTCCATTATCGGCTACCGGCGATAAATATTATAAATTGGGGTGGTTGCTGTCGTTTCCCTCGCACGCCCTCCCGCCGTTATCCGGCTACACGAAACACACCCCCTTCGTTCGGGGGGGAGTCGAAGGAAGGGGGTCGAAGAGAGTCGAAGGAGGGAGGGTTGAAGGGGTTGGGAGGTCCCCCCCCCCAGACTCACCCCGTTTTCTTCGTCCACTCCTCTTTTCTCGCAGCGAGAGAGCGTTCTTCTTTTCTCGGCTGGCTCGCAAAGCCACCCCCTGCGAAGGGGACTTCGGGGCTGGCGCAACGAATATATATCGCCACCCTGTGAATCCTGCGAGCGGCCCTCCTCCTGCCCCGGTGTCTCCTTTTTTAAGCCCTTTCGCGATAAATCTGGCCGGGGGTGGGGGCACGGTTTAAGCAATTTTAACGGCGGGGATGGGCCGCAGCGCTATTGGCCGTCGGTATCGCGGAACGACGCCGGTTTATTTCTCTTCCAGGTTGCTGGTTCTTCGGACGGTTTTTCTTTTTGTGGGTCGATTTTTGGTGACTGCGTTCGATTTTGATAGTCTGCGTTCGATTTTAATAGTCTGTAGCCGATTTTAATAGACTGCGATCGATTTTAGTTGTATGCGTTCGACTTTAATAGTCAGCGATCGATTTGGATAGTCTACGGTCAATTCTAATACTGTACGGTCAATTTTAATAGCCTGTGTCCGATTTTAGTTGTCTGCGTTCGATTTTAATAGTCAGCGGTCGATTTGGATGGTCTACGGTCAATTTTAATAGGCTGCGATCGATTTGCATAGTTTACGGTCAATTTTAATAGTCTGCGGTCGATTTTAGTTGTCTGTGTTCGATTTTAATAGTCTGCGGTCGAAGTTTCTTCTCTAGATTTGATTTTGATAGTCTACGTA
>NW_027584152.1:0-2158 GCF_028453695.1 Augochlora pura
AAGGAGTTAGTCAGAGTAAAATGATCTTTTAATAGCAAACGACCGATTCTACGTTCTCCATTTTTAATACGTAGCCATTATCGACAAAGAACAATTTTATTAGTTTTTTTTCTGTCAAGGCTCACATTGCAATAAAAATGGCGAGAGGTCTAAATAAGTAAAACACGTCAACTGCTTTCAGAATTATGTAATCACATTGTGTGAAATCTTAAGCAAAGCGTATGAGATGTTAGAGAACGAAGCGTTTGAAATATTAGACGGTGTTTAAAATGTTAGGCAAAGCGTGCTTGAAATCGGCCATCTTTCGTGAACCGCGACGCGGCCGCCATTTTAACGGGGCGGGGAGCGGCGGGAAATTCGAAGGGGTCGTTTAACAGCCGTTTCGCGTGCGACGGGAATGTCGCGTTCGCCGTTAGGGACGATGAGGATCAATGTGACAGGCCAATCGACAGGTTCGCGGGTCATAGTTTGTTTTCGCGGGACGTGGAAGAGGGGTCCGGCGACATGGCGTCTTCACCTTCTGTCGGCGGGGGGGAGTGGGGGGGTCATAGCCGGCCACTGCCGAACGGCGACTTGAATCGTGACGGTCATGCGAGATTCTTTACCCTCGCCGCTTCGCGAAGTTACGAACGTCGTTCGTTTTCATGCGCGACACCTCGTCGAATTTTATGTTTAACGAAGAGATAACGTTCTTTCCGTACGCGGCCGACGTCGTCGCTCCCGATACCTCGTTTCAACCCTTTGCACACGAAGCCATTTTAATTGTAAATCAAATATAATTGTTCTGGCTTCTGTTATATCCATTGTATGCGACAAAGTGTATCTTATACATATGAGATTGAACCTTGACCCAACAATTTTTTAAATCTAAACTATGTTAATACGCAATTTATTTTAGAACAATTTCAATGGTGCCTCAGAGTCGCCACTCGGGTGCAAAGGGTTAACTTTAACCGAGCGACGATCGGTCTCTGGAATATCCGCCGCGTGTCGCCGGTACAATAAACAATCTTAAGGGTCGATTTAAATGTAGGAAATATTAATAATTGATTCGAATATATAATTAAAATTTAACGTAGTTGGGTTTCTTTAGATTCGAAATTTATAGAGTTAACAAACGGTAACGGGATACAAATAATATTGTTTTATTCGTGTTAGCAGGGAAATGGGTAATTGGGAAAATGTTTAATGCTATTTCTATGACTGTAAAAAATGTTTAATGTTATTCATATGATTGTAAAAATGTTTAGTGTTATTCATATGATTGTAAAAATGTTTAATGTTATTTATATGATTGTAAAAATGTTTAATGTTATTTATATGATTGTAAAAATAAGTCTAAAGCAGTTTATATACTAACCGTGAGAACATTTAATGCGATCAATAAACTGAAAATATCCAATGCAATTTATCAAACTCTGAATATAGTTAAAAGTCAACTGTGTTAATGATTATCCCTATAATCAAGCAATAGTTCATTACATTTTATAGTATCGTGAGTTCTAGGACAAGAGCGATTATCCAAACTGTAAAAAAAAGCTGTTCAGTTGTGAAAAGAAGGAATCCGTTGTTCGCCAACAATTTTTCGTTAATAAAGAGAAATCGTAAAAATGGTAAATACGAGGGTCAAAGAACCGGCTGCGCGCAGAACGGCAATGAAACGATTGTATCTTTCAACGCGCGTTCCAATTGTCTGCCACGATAAATACCAACCCGAGACTGCCCGTATAACACATATGTATGTATGTATGGGACGTACGTCACGCCGTTCGCGGCGACGAATTTTCTACGGTTCGCCTAATCAATTTCTGCGTCTACGCGTTGCAACGGCGCTCTAGACGTAATTCGTAATTGCGGTATATTTACGAGCGTAACGTAAATCGGCGACGCTAGTCATTGTTAGGCTACACGGTCCTTGACACGTTTACGCGCGATTAATAAAATACCAGGAGACGTCCGGTTAATAAAGAAAATATTAATTAATATTATCATTATTGTTAGAATTATAGTTTGTAATTCGCGCCTAATCATAATTATATATAAACATTTATCGAGCGGTTGCGCCGTTTTTGTTTATCGACCATACGATGTTGTCTTGTCGACAGATCTGATCGCATCCTTCGTTATGTTGTACAAACACATCGCGTTACATAATTAA
>NW_027584153.1:0-2158 GCF_028453695.1 Augochlora pura
CAATGTATAATAGTATATAGCAATATATATTAATATATAGTAATGTAGAACAATATGTAGTAACATATAATAATATATAATATCATATAGTAATATATAACAATATTAAGTAATACACAGTTAAACTATAATCACAAATTAAACAATAAAATATTAATACCACAAGAATAATAAAAATGTGTCATTTTGTTCACATTATTGTTTAAAATATCTCGCTCACATCGTCACATATTAATATATTATATTTATTAATATAATAATTTGTTCTTTATACAATACATTATCTAAATTATTATGCACCTGATTGTTCGGTACGAAATAATAAATCGGTACAAACGAGACTAGCATGCGACGAGTCCAGGCGATCCATTTAGTCAAGATGCGCGAGGAGAAAAATTCTCGGTGACGTCTTGAGACAGGGTAGCTCGCGATCATCCCCTGTCAAACAACTTGTAATAGTCACCGATGCAATTTACTTGACTCGCGCGCATCCTTGGTAATGGTTCGCCGTACCTCTCTCTCTCTCTCTCTCTCTCCCTCTCTCTCTCTCTCTCCCTCTCTCGCTGCTTGCAGTAGAAGAGGTAATCGTTCGCGTAGTCCATAAGTGGCTTTACCACTCTAAACCATACTCAGTGTCACTTTCATTGTACAAGATAGTCAAGCTGATGGGTATCAAGTAATCCATTTAGTTGAGGAATGCCCACGGGGGAGTCCCTCGTGGCTACAAGAGTTAAGCCTCCGACCTTTAGAGCTTTGCTTATTAACATCTCCGTAACTTCTTGGGCAACTGCTAATTTCTTCAATTAAACGTATTCATTGTTTAAATATTATTTATCTGATATTATATAATTGAATTTGTTGGACTTCTTTTAGACAAAATAAAGTAGAGTTTATCGTTGTAATAAGAGACTTTTATATGGGGTAGGTCGAAATTCATAGAATTAATAGAATAGGGGATGATTCTAGGATAAAAAATAAGGCGAAATATTGATGTAATATTTATTATTTGACGCTTCCTTATCGAGAAAATAATAATTATAAGTATTGTCAATGATTGATATTGTCTTTGACTTTTAGAACTTTTGTTGTTAACATCTCCATAGCTTCTTGAACAACTGCGAATCTCTCCAATTAAATATATTCACTTTTTTAAACATTATTTACATGATATTACATAATTGAATTTGTTAAATTTCTTCCACCTAAAATAAATTAGGATTTACCACCATAATAAAAATTTTGTATACAGTGTGGCCTGAAATTCATAGTACAGCCAAGCAGGTGTTGATGCTACGATAAAAAATAACACAAAACTGTCGTATAAGACATTTTTATTCGCCACTCTGTTTTCGATAAAATAATATTTATAAATATAAAGAGTGAGAGAAGCATTCCATAAATATTAACGAGTTTCGACCTACCCTTTGTACCATTTCTATACATAACGAAATAAAAGTTCTTTATCTACAGAAATGGGCCATGTACAGTTTATGCGATTTATTTGTAACATTTGTCTATAGCGAGAGTTTATTATAGAAAATATATAGACAGCGTTAATATCAGAGGAATAATGAGGCATTCTACATAAACGGTGAAAATGTTTGACGTCATTCGAAAATATTGCAACAGAACGGAACAACTGTGCGAAACATGAATCGAGGCACATAATTCGTCGAAACGAGCATTCAGTGAAAAATTCCGTCGATAGCCAGAGGACAGGATTTTCCTGAGAAGCGAGTGCAATATGTAAGCCACTTTAAAGCCCGGAAATGTTTTAATTATTCCAGATACATTGGTCTCTGGCACGTTTCTCTGCTATTTCTGAATCAATAGCGATAATGAATACCGACCGGTTTCGCCCCGAGATTGCAAAATGATAATCTGATATTCAACTTGGCGCGCAACGACAACCTAACCGTGCATACCTTTGGCAAAGAACCGCGAAATTAAATTTTTATATCGTGCGATCGACCTCCGGTTTATAATTATTATTTTCCATAGGGAAACCGTTTGAACTACGAAATGATCGATTTCTTTGTGAAGTCGGCTTAGGTGTTTCTCTAATAATTTTTATTCTTTTTGGGGTTAACTTCTATATTATTTAGTGGATTATATTTATTAAATAGTATTTATTGAATAATATTTATTGAATAATATT
>NW_027584154.1:0-2157 GCF_028453695.1 Augochlora pura
TTATTTGTAGTATTTTTTTCAAGTTTTTTACATATTTATATTTATGTTTGTGGCCACAAAAAATTTGCTAATTCAAAAGCCTGCATGTTATAATGTATTTAAAGTAGGACGAGCATACTCGTCCTGGCAATGCGTGACACCCTGCCAAAGACGAGTATACTCGTCCTTGGCAGCGAATGGGTTAAACTTAAACAATTTTAATGATTTCATTTCATTGTCGAACACAATTGTCTAACGTTATTATAAATAAACTTTGGAGGAACAAGACCGAAAAGGTCTAAAGAAAAAAATTTAGATTGCAACAGCAAAGGATCACCCTATTCCAGCTACGACAGCGAGAGGAATAACAACGGCAGCAACGGTTCGAGAGTTCTCGGCGCTCTCGCTCGGCTTCGATCGCGATTACATCGAACTAGAAATGCCTCTGCTTCCGTGTGGTGGTCGCGTAACGGAAGTCATTGTGACGAGAGGGAGAAGATTCGCAGCCAAGTTCTCGCGGCGAGACTCGACGAGGACGCGGATGACGACGACGACGACGACGACGACGAAGCTGCCAGACAAAGTCGAGGAGCGTGTCTCTCTTTGCCTCTCTTCCACTCTCCGCCAAATCCCTCGAACCGAGGCCGGCACGGGGCACGGCTTTATTACGTGACTAATCTGTTTTCGCTGTATCGCGAGCCCGGCGCGGTGCTCGTTTCATCGCAAATATAACGGCGCCCCGAGACCTTTCGTAACGTCGCGTCCCGGCCGCTTATCAATTTTGACCGTTTGCACGGCGCAGGGGCTCCGATAACGAGCGTCGCAGGGAGACACGAAGGGGCACCGTGGAAGCGTTCGCGATAAAATCCGAGACAGCTATAAAGAAATCGAGTGTCAAGCGGATGGAAGCGTCGCTTCGCGTCGCGTAGCATCGTTTCCCGTCGCGTCAGACGAGATAAGTCTTTCGATCCTCCTCGCGATTTCGAGAGAGAGCGCCGCCGATGAACGGGTACGATCGTTCAAAGATAATGTCCCGATGAAATTGCGTCGGTAACCGATCGGCTGTGATCTCTCCGCTAAACGTTCGATCGCGGGAACACCGGCGAACGTTTTCGAACCGTTGCACAGTGCTCCCAAGAGATATACACCGCCGATCGAATTTATCCAGCGGCTCCAGACGCACTCGCGTTCCCAGGTACCTCCGATATGTCTTGCGGATCATTCGTTTTTATTTATTCGTCGCGTCGACTCTCGAATATTGCGCCTTCGTGGAACAGTATTAAATAGCCTTCTGTTAAAAGTATAACAGTTTTACGAGTCACAAGACTCGATCTCATATAGCAAATTATACTAAGTACTATACTACAGCTGGTCAAAATAGTAATTTTTGGATCTAAGGTTAAAATGGCTTCGAGTGCAAAGGGTTAGTCCAATTTCCCCTGTTTGTAGTTTCTCGAGCGATCTGCGCAATTGAGAACAAGCTTTTTTAGTCATTTCAGAATATAATAATAAAATAGAAAATCAGTTAGTGAGAGAAAGGGTGTTCGAAAAGTTGTCAGAATTATTTTCATTTCGTTTAAGTATCGTCCATGGTGAAACAATTTCGTAGCAACATTTCACTTTTTACCGTTGACAATTAACCCTTTGCACTCGAGTGGCGATTCTGCGGCGCCATTAAAATTGTTGCAACGCGTTCTAAAATTATTTTCATAGGTATCACGAAAGCTTAGGTTTTTAAAAAATTGTTGACGGTGTAACTGTTATATTAGTCACGAGACTCGATTTTATATTATATGTAGAATAAATTTTGCTATATAAAATGAAGAGCTATAAATTTCTACTTCATTTTCGTATAGTTTAATAGGGTATCACCTATTCTAAGAAAGGTGAAATGAACCCTCAAAATTTGGGACATAAAGTACATTGAGGGGATGTTTTCACTCGTTCAATGTGGATGATTCTTGACGAAAGAATACGTGTCAAATACTTCTCCTAGAATTTTTCCTAGCAAAAACTTCACCAAAATCGACATTCTTACATAAATTAAAATCGAATTTATTTCTTCTTGTCTTTCGGTCAAAAATAGATGTCTAGAATAACGAAATACAATTATATGAAAATACTAGAAACTAGAAAAATGATGTTAGATTTGCAGTTGAAATGGCTTCGAGTGAAAAA